>NW_008751929.1:598933-600085 GCF_000715545.1 Opisthorchis viverrini | reverse complement strand
TGAACCATGGCTGCGGATGACTTAGCCAATGATTTCATAGGATGGTATATGAATTTCAAGGCTTCATGATCGGTCACAATCGTGAATGGTTTACCAAAAAGATACTTGTGTAGACTACTTACACCCCAGTAGACAGCCAAAGATTCACGCTGTGTTTCAGCATAGCCCTGTTCGGCTTGCTTTAGTCGACGGGATGCACAAATGACATGGCGGCCATTTTGTTCGACAATAACACCTAATCCAGTTGGAGACGCATCAGTTATAACAGTTGAATGATAGTTCGCAGAAAATGGTTTCAAAATAGCGTCAGATTTAAGATAATTGAGTAAAGAACGCAAAGTTTTCTCATGCTCAGATATCCATGAAAATGTTTTCAGAGATAACAGTTCAAATAGACAATAAGGTTTCTGAGAAAAGTTAGGCATGAATCGGGAATCATATTGCAATGCACCAAGTATGGGACGAAGTTCGGACAGATTAGAAGGGGATGGAGCATTGACTAAAGGCGATAAACGTTCTTTATCAGGAGAAAAACCATTTCCATCAACAGTGTAGCCTAAACATGATAGTTTGGAAACAGAAAATGCACATTTCGAAGAATTAACGGCAACATTTAAGTCATGAAATCTTTCGAATAATGCAAACAAGCGTGAATCGTGCGTAACCTTATCGACAGCATGAAACATCACGTCATCTTGATAAGTTCCAACACCTTCAAGACCGTCAGTAATTGAATTAATTACATCTTGAAATACAGCAGGAGAGACATTAAGTTCGAAAGGCTGGAAATTATACCGATATAATCCAAATGGTGATGACTGTGCATTCACTAGTAGCATCATCAAGTGGTATCAGCAAGCATGCATCCTTCAAGTCTATTTCTGAAAAGATTTTTGATCCCGGCAGACGATACAACACACCTTCAGGTTCTTCTATAGCACACAAGCGTTAAAGTAGGCTTTTGTTGAGTGTCAATCGATAATCACCAGAAATACTCACAGTTTTACCATCAGACTTTAATGGCGTAACAATCGGCGTAGCCCATTTGGAAGACTCGACAGGTGTCAGAATACCTTTTTGGCACAATGAATCTAGAGCTAGACGCACTGGTTCACGCAAACCAAAAGGTACTATACGTCGTTTGAGGAAAAT
>NW_008751929.1:544152-597766 GCF_000715545.1 Opisthorchis viverrini | reverse complement strand
TGCCAGACGGTATGCTACCCACAAGTTGGGAATAAACCTTATTTTTATTATTATCATTATCATTTAACTAGCAAAGCTCTAATCTACAGACGTTGAAAATGGGCAGAACTGACCTCGTGTCTGTTAAAAAAATGAAATTCCCAAAAAATGCAGATGGAATAAAATGGGAACTCTGATGCTCGTGGCCTACATTGACGTGCGGAAATGTAGCTGCCCTTGTCACACTTGTGGTTGTGGACCAAGGCCCACTTATTTTGCCAGACAAAGCACACACCTATCTACTACTCCCAGGAGTGAACAAGTGCAATGAGAAAAATATGTATACAGAAGCTCCTAACCCCCGCTAACAGCATGTAGCACTGGTGCCCAAAGGCCTTTACTTCGCCCCGAACCACCTGCTAACCTAAAGCTGATACCGGTGCTTCGGTGACTGGTGACTATTATTCTAACCTTTACTTTATCTCCTGGCACTGTTCAACTCATGTAATAAATACCGGATCAACCAGTCCATCGTCTTTGAAGTCCGCTCCCGTCAGCCGTTATACATCTGCGTTCCCTAACAACATCGGCACCCTGCACGCATTTCTGAGTGTCTGCGCTGCCCGCGTAATTCACTAACTCTCTATTCAGTTTGTGGTTCGGCTCGCTTGTTGCCATCATCTCACTCTTCCAAGGAAGTATTATGTCCGACTCCACAACAGTGACACAACTGAGTGTCTACAGCTTCACTGTACGCTGTTTCTGAGGTTTCTGTTACCACTTATCCGCCTTGCTAAGCCCTACTTTATCATAATCACTTACGCATTTGTGATCCTAGCCATGAAGACGACAGTCCGAGGACACTGGACTCAGCGATGTTTTTAGGTTTTGGTTCAGTTTGACCGGCTGGATGAGGCAAACTCTGCGGCTTCACCTGGTCTGGTGTTTTGGTTCCTCATTTTTCACCGCTTCACCTTTCTTGTCGTGTATTAGGCAGGAAGCCACTTTTTTGCCCTCCCTCGCTTTGTTCTTTTCCCGCCACCTTCAAATCCCAACGAGCCGCTCTTGCTCAATGTTCCCTGAAAAAACGTGTATTAACTGTACTTCCCTGTCCGCGCCGGTTTAGTGCTCATCACGCCTACATCGGATAATGCCCACCCTCTATGACCCCGTCCCTTTTCCAAATCCCCCTATACGCACCATTTCTGCCAGTCATGATCTCATTCTGACTGTAACACTATGGGCACACCACAATTCAGGAATAGACCATTATTATTATTGTTGATATTATTGTGGACCGATAAGGCATGCTTCAGCGGCGTGGATAAACTATGAATTCGGGGGAAACAAGTTTTCCGTCTTTCTTTGAAAGCAGGCCGGAATCGTATATTCCGGCCTTCACCTATTAATAAGTTGAATTTCACTACAACCAACCATGACACCTGAAATCAATCGCATCAGTCGTCTAATTATTTCGACGTATGTTCCCGTGACGTCAATCCAGAAGTGGGCTGTTTTGTTGGAGAGCTAAACAGGCCTAAAGTAGACACCGCGGCTCCAGCAATTTCATCCGTAATAGGATTTCTAACTGATCCGCAATACGTTTAAAATTGAATTTTATGCATCTAACGAATTTTCAAGTAACTAGAACATAGACGACTAGCAGAAAAGTTAAGTCCGATTACTTGTATCAAAAAGTCAGGAATATCTACAGCTTCTAGGCTTCTAAACACTTCCTCGCGAAGGAGATACAGAGACACCATCATACAACGTAAAATACCCAGGTTCGCAAAAACCACAACTCCAAGAATCCTTGGCAGAACGTACGCTTGTTCACATAAGTATGCACGAGCTCAGGGTTCTNGTGACAACGGATTACAGACACTACACGCTCCTCCCTTAGCACTATTTGTCAATGTTGCTTTAGAGATTGCTTCCAAATGTCCTAAACGTCACCAGATTAAGCGCTTGAAACATTTATTTAACCCAAAAGCTAATGACACACGCTTGCTCGATTGTGCAGTTTCATCTATGTGATACAAAAAGAATTGCAAAATAACGCTCTCGTAATAAAGAATATATCGTACAAAGTTGAGCTGGATGGTGATTGTGACATGATGAAAATGTTTATTCCAGTGATGAATTCCTTTCTCCACTTTGTGATGAAGGTCGATACTTCATCGTAGTACATCATGACGGAAATGGATTGGACACTCGGTGAGCAACTTCTACAAATGGACAACAAGTGATATCTGAAATGTACTTTTGAAATGTGCAAATGAAGTAACACTGAAATATTTCAGAAAAAGTAGCTGGCTCATCCTTCAAAAATAAACAGCGTAAAAGGGTTCCCTCTACTGCTCTGCGGAAGTGCCTGAAAAACAACTGTAAAAAGTGAAATATTGCTCTAGAGACCGTAGAACTATTGAATAAAACGAAAGCTCATCTCAGTCGGTAGTGGTTTTGTTTTGCTTCAACCGGAGCTTCTAGCCAATCAGATTTTGGCGGCGTTAGCAAGTGAATTTCGTTTCCAATGACAGGTTGAAAAACTTGTCATTGTTCTACTTGTTCCAGTCAGAAATTTAACGGATGGAATATGGGAAACTTCTGAAGGGAGCAGATGTCAAGGTCACTTAGTATCCCCTAGTTCCACGAATTTGCATTGCTTGCCGTTGGACCATTTTGAGTGCTCTTAAACCCAACCTGGTTTGAAGACCAGTTTCACATACATAACGGAATGAGGCCACAATAACATGCTGACCACAATGAGCTACAGTTGTAAATTAGATGAGATCAAAGATTGTCAGTCGGTTCATGATTGCCTAGTTTCCTCGGAATTTTCCATACTGTATGACCAGAAACCTTGCTGATTCTAATCAGATTTGCATGCATGTCTACCGAAGAATTTTAAGTAGGACATCATGTAGGGTTACCAAATTCCATAAGCTGTTATTGCAAATGACAACTAACAGTTTACCGTGAAGACCAGTAGGAATATGATGAATATGAATATGCGTGGAATATTGAAAAATACAAAAACACGTGTGCTACTACTGTTTAAATTTGTTTAACAAAACTCAACAATATCAACCGTATGTGGTATAAAAACGAGCATAATCACATAGAAAGCCCCACAGGATAAAAAAACAGCACACAGTGTGAGCTTGGTAAAATGCACGGAGTTAAGTTCAAAAAATAAATGTGTAAAAATTGATGTGGTGTCTAGAAACTGGGAAGAGATTTTTTGAACAAATTTATTAGTTGGCGGACTATGGAGAAACCCATCCGTATGCGTTCGCGATAGGAAAAGCACACGCATGTAGGTTACGCGAATTAGAGGGAGCATGAAGGCTGTTTGTAGATACTGTTCTGAAAATTCTATTGCGTTTTATTCTTCTTGACTTGTTACGACTACATATGGATGAACTGATGGCTTTTGTTATATTACAATGGGTGCGTTAGCCTTGAGGAAGATTGAAACGTATTGATGTTATTTGAAGCAGAGACTTTGGAAGACAACCGTTTTTCACTGCGGTCTAAGGAAATCAGTCCCTGATCAGTCCTATTTATACACTAACGCAGATATCCATGTGCTCGGTAATTTAGTGAAGCATTCTGGCTTAATTTGTGTAAGTCGACCTGGATGTTGCGCTTCTAGTTGCCCGCTTATGTCGAACAGCTATCTTCACCATTACTGATCAAGGGCATTTGTACCAAGAAGCAACAGTGGGACCCACACTAATTTCGAAAGTAGCCTGTTATTTTCAACTACTGTTCGACCAATGCGTTTGACCGATACGCTGAGGTTTTTTATCCTTAATTTGGGTAGAACAGACAAATGTCACCGGTCTATTTTTTTGCTGTACGTACAAAACCTTCCGCTATCTTAGCACCAATTCACACAGCTACAGAATAAACTACATTACTGGAATGCTTTATGCGGTTCTCTTTGGTTTAGATTCTAAGAAAATGATTGACTAATTTTAGTAACAACAGAAGAAATCTTAGAAGTTTTCACAGGTAACTCTGGAAGTTTTTTGTCTTGAAATCAGTGAAGTATCTAAACAGTCAACTGAGAAGTTTCCAAGGGTTATCGTTTATCTTAATGCCTTCCTTCTATTGGAACAAGGAGTTTTGAATCGACACTACAGAATGACTTGAGAGTTCCAGACAAAAGTGGTAGCATTCAAGCCCTTTGTCAACCTTCGCGCAGTTTCACGAAAGGCCATGTTTTTGTGGTCTTTTAAAGCTTCTGCTAAATTGTGATTTTCTAGGGACCAACTTCTCACCAGGATAAGGGACGATTTTCTGAGAATGCTCCTAACCGTGGATATTGGGAACGACCAACAGTTGCTTCACGTAATCCACCGTACTAGTCTATCCGGTACGTAGGCATGTGTGATACGGCTGTAAAGTAATCACATAGAAAGGTTTCAGCCTCATCAATTAGTCCACTTCCTCTGATTGAATCTGATATTATTGGGTGCTTCGTTGCACGTGACATTGACAAGGTGCAAAGGTATTTTATGACAAAATCTGCGTGGCTTTATCTGGGAGACCATTCACAGCTGAAGATTGATGGATAGTGTTCTAAAATACAATATGCACTGGCCAACAACATATGTCAGCCATTCGTGTATTACCAATCGTATCATTCTAGAGCTACGATCGGATGAGCGACGGTCTACAAATCCCTCTTGAGGCTGGCCACTGGTACAAAAAACTAAGCGTCTGTCGCTGAAAACAGATGAGTTTTGCGGCAGTAGCACATGTGAAATTCGGAGTTATGAATAATCAGCTTGATTCAAACAATATGGATGGGTTTCAGGAACAAATCTGAAGGTGACTAATCTGGATTCACTAAACCTGAGCGCAGACAAATAAACATGTAGTATACAAAGTGAGGGAGTGTCGAAAGATTATGAGCACTTAAACCTGAGTAGCGACACAAGTGGAGAACCGTAATTGTCAGTCTTTGACCACGGCCAAATTGAAGTAGTCATTCTCAAAGCGCAGTGTGAAACAACTAGCAGGTTTACAGGACATTGTATAACAAAAAACAGTGAGTTTTTTTCATAAGGGAAACTACTCACAAGGTTGCTGAAAACTCTTCGATAGTCCACGAGCGGTATACCCTTCTTGGGGCTCATCAAGTAGGCGCAGTCTCCGAGTTTCCGTCAACCTCATGATCTATTTGAAACCAACTTGGACTGTTTCCGACTGGTTTTCGCGAGAGACTCAACTGAATATCTTGGTGATGATATTCTACAACTGAATGTGCTCCACACAGGCCGCCTCATGATTCAGTTGGCACGATATTCGAGATATCGCAGTATATTTTCATAAAGGAAATCACCTGTTGAGCCACAAGAAGGGCGAAACTGGTCGTTGGCTGTCGAAGAGTTTTCAGCAACCTTGTGAGTAGTTTCCTTTGTGAAAATATACTGCTATATCTCGAACATCGTGCCAACTAAATCATGAGACGGCCTGTGTGCAGCACATTCGGCTGGAGGACATCATAAACGAGAGATTCAATTGAGTCTCCCGTGAAAACCAAACTGAGTTGCAAATGAGTGTATTTCTCTAAGAAACAGTGAGTTTTTGAGGTAAGCAAAACTGGATTTTTATCAGTAGTTTGAAAGTATGGGAAAATGTTGGAACCGATTTACACTGTACTAATTAACATTGAGAAACCCGATAGCGAAGGGGTCACAAGGACGATACGATATTATCAAAAGACCAAACTAGTTATAATTTATTCGAACCAAAGGACATATGACGGTCATCGCAACACATCGGGAAAATAAGTCAGCATTCTAATGGAACTAATGGAACTAAAAAAATATGAATCGTAATCCTTTCCGTCTGTATACTCATTTTTGTCATGAAGTGGACAAGGTTCATCTGCTTGGCAATGGTTTGTTAATTTCAAATTTGAAATATTTTACAGGGTTAATATCCATCTGTACTATAAAACGTAGGAGAAATTCCAGTATTAGTTCGGAGATGTGGTTTTTAGATTGGACACAAAATTAGCGTTGATTCTGATGAACTCTCCTTAAATTATTAACAATTTTACACAAACAGCTTATCAGACATACATTTTAAATCAGAGTTTGAGCTAAAGAAATTGAGAGATCCTTTTTTGGTTCGACCTTCTACGTGACATCACGTCTGACGCACTTATTTCGTGATTAGACATAGACATTCCTGCACAAAATTACGATCATCACTTCGGCATATTTGGCCGCAACATTCCAATCATATTACAGTCCTGAAAGCGCGCCTCCCATTTTGTTGTGCTCACCAGTCAAACACGACAGGATTTGTTACATGTTGATTCGGCTAGAATTTTTTTCCGTTGTGTGGGGCCTTTTGCACAATATCAAAGTTTGTAGGCGAACTAAACTGCTTGTTTGGTTTAGGCGCCGTTGGAACCCTCAGAAGCAATCAAGTGCAGATTTTCCACTGCGTCGTAACGACCACCGAGGGCCTGAAGAACAATGCCCAATTATATTACATCCCTGTTCTAACTTTAACAACAGGGTTAACAAACACCTGCCTTTATAATCGTTATTTTCAGCTTTCGGCTATTTTCGGAGGTATTTAGAAATGATGCAAAAGTTTGGAAGTTCTACTTGATTAGTCCAAAACACCCCAATGTTCCACTTTCAATGTTCCAAGCCGTCATCTACTAGTCTCACATACTCTGGCACAAATCTGATTTTTGCACCTCCACGTATTGATAGCCGGTTGCATAAACATTTATTGTACGGCTAGCGGAAAGTTGTAGCGATCCGGAAATGTTTTCTCATGTCATAGAACTTGTTGTACGTTTGTGAGATGCAAAGTGCAATGTGCTTTAGCTGAAAAGTTGCAGGACTCATATATCTTAGCAGAAGAAAACCCACTATTCCTCCTTTTGTTAGTATCGACAGCCATTGTTCTTTTATTTGAATGACTATCATATTTCCAGTCTCTGCTGATGAACCATGTCCCATTACCTAACTTATTTCATAACAAATCTTTACTTTACCCAAACTGCAATGCCGACTATCCAATGAGTTATTGTATGGCAATATTTTACCGCCAAGTTTTTAGTTAGTCACCAGCCATGGTGGACACAGTCAAGCAAATTACTATCGTTCTGCATTTTAGATGCATTTGAGCTCGCGCATCTAAACGTAGTTCTTCAAATTTTAAGTACATACATCAATGAATATGTTTACCAGGCATCCTACTTGTCGCTGGGGGTGATGAATTTTTCGTTCAAGAAACCCAGCCCTAAAGCAAACTGTGGGCGTTTTTGGTAGCAGAAGGCCATGGTTATCGAAATAAATCCGGAAATGACATAAAACATTTACTGTGAAAAAAGTACTGATCAAGATGTCCGATTTTGTGACATACAGACTGTCACCTAGCTGGTAGATATGCAGAAAAAATATGCCAAAAAATGGTGTAAACTTTTATTTGGTTCTCAATCTTTTCTCATCAATGACTAACCATCCATAAGCAGAAGTCTGTGAGTGCCAAGTCAGATGAAACAACTCTGATTAGTCCGTGTGGTTCAGAAATGTGGTCTGATCTGATTGATTTAGTAAAGTTCAGTGGACCCACGCAAAGTGAATAGCCGAAGACCAAAAACTGTGATTAGCTCTTTCTTACTTGGTCGGAAAAATTTTTCGTGAGAATGCGCACTACTGACGATTCAGTATAGACTGACTCCATTTATAGGAATAAGCCAAGAAAAACCAAGGGAAAGATACAAGTAAGATCTAATCACTCACAGCTCCGTTTAATGTGCGAATTCACAGTGACCAAATTCAGAAACCGAAAATTGTGGAAATATGTTTATAAATCCTCAGGGGACATCGTTTGTGCAGAGGCACGGAACTAAGCAGTCCGATGAGAGCAACCCGATAGAAAACAAACAGGTCAAGTTAAGCGTGGTGCGTGTACACTAACCTTGGACGGTCTTCTCTACGAATTTGTTTAAGTCTTGCTCTATATCCATCAATCGAAGTAAGAATTTCAACGCGTGAAATCGCGCTGAGCTGTTTAAACGCTCCTGAAATCGTAGCACGATACTTGCACGCGAGTAGCCTTCTGTATTATCATGCTGCACCAAAAACTTCGCTTTGGACAAGGGATCCTTTCGCGTTGAAACCACATCCTTCACCTAAAAGTGTGTTTTACCATCAACGGTTAACCAAAGGTATATTATTCAACAGTTGAAATCTTTTTAAAAATCATACACAGTTATGCTTTAAAGTAGTAAATGCAAGCAAAATAGTGAAGGATTAGCAGCGCGCTTAAAGTGGAGAGGCTGGTTGCGTGAATCAACATCAACACACGTAAATTTACTGGCTTTATTTTATATAGATAGACCATAATCTCAGTGTAAGAAGAACGTAATGCCCTGATGACCTAAGGACTTTCACTTATTATCACTTTGATCCCACAAGCTTTTTATAAATATATTTACTTGATTAAACTTTGAAAAAAGCACCGCTCAGAACCGTTAGTTTTCTGAATCTGAGTGAAGCTTTCCACTAAGACTAGACTAAGAAAATAGATATCTGGATCACTTAAGTAAACTCACGAATTTCGGGGGTTAAGTTTATTTGTTATAAGGCTGAACAAAACCTAGGAATCCATCCGCAGCCTGTTTTAGACATGTGGTTTGCCCAAAATGCATGATCAGCTGGCTAGTTTAGGGCATTTTATTATTTTTTGGGACTTCGGAATCTTTTGGGACTTTTAAAATTCTCTGAATGTATTTGGAGTTTCAAGGTTGAAGACACTGATTGGTCTTAAGAATTTTGAGTCAATAGAACATTGAAAACTGGAATACGGCGTAGCTATCTTAGAGGCTGCGTAAATCACTTAATATATATATATATATATATATAAATGACCATTAAATAAAAAACTGTATAAGTGTGTGGTATTCTTGAAACGTAAATTACACCTGTGTGGCACACACTCCTCCCATGAAGCAACCAAAATTCGACTGAGACCACTCGGAGTTCAGATCTAGAAGGCTCTTTCAGTGGCTAAGTGATTTCATGGAGAGAGCTTTATTTTTAGAAATATCTCTCCAAGCCACCTCTCAAGGGACAAGTACTCTGCAAAAATTTCTTGTTTCGTGAAGGCCACCTAAGAAAGACATAGATCATAAGCTCACCGTCAAGTAAAAACAAAATCTCCACTTCAAAAGACAAATCGAAATCTATCCCGGGGGTATCTTTCTGTCAAGATGCTTTAAGTACCCAACTGAATTTTGCTCTTACGCGTGAGCCACTCTGTTGTGATATAACAGAACTAGCAAGAGTAGTGCATTACAAATATACGTGTATCGCGGCATCTCGAATATCGTAGCAACAGAAACGTGAGGCGGCCTGATGCTCTACATTCGGTTGCCTGGAAGCATCGCAAACGAGAGATTCAGCTGGGTTCTAGATGCGAAACCAATTTGTTTGCAAATGAGAATATTTCGCTAATTCCGTGCAATTTGGTTTCAAGTGGAACATGAGGTTGATGAAAACTCAGCGACTGAGCCTACCGGATGAGCCTTAGGGAGGGCAAAACCAGTCGTGGGCTGTCGAAGACTTTTCAGCAACCTTATGAGTAATCAGAAAGAATTAGAAAGAAACTAATAGTAGGGGTTTTGTGACAACAGCTGCAATTTTTCACTTCAAGCTCACCCAACTGGGCCAAATCTTTCGTATTAAAAATTTCGTTATTCGTTATTTGAAAATTTATTTGTAAATTCCTGCTTTGGTTCCAATATCCGACTAATTTCCAACACCATTTTCTAAAGGAGGCGAAATAATATGTTAGCTAACTGTAGCTGTCGATCAGGTGGCTGGTGATCTGTTTCCGAGCTTGGAACTTGGCTTGACTCACTCAGATGCACATATATGATGTGTCCTCGTTTGGTGACAGAACGTTTGCAAGTCAACTGCCAAGCTGAGCTAACAAATCAACAGCCATCAGATCAACAATCAATAAATTCACCCGAGCTACCAGTATGTCGACACATTATCAACTGGCTAATCTGCTGGTGACTGTTGAGCAATGTCAACTGATAATTTTCAAAATCTGTGGCTCCGCACGCAGTTGCCTTACGAAGAGACGGTAGTGAAATTGCTAATGAAGCTTCTTTTTGAGAGTTGCCAGTTGTTACAGGCTAGATAGTTGGTCCACCATGACAGTTGATTTTTCGGAAAGTGATCTCTTTGGGGAGGGCGACTAACATTACAGAGTAGTATTATCATCTGTCGAGACATTATCGCAGCTGCGCTAACTTAACCTCAGACTGATTCGATAACAGATGCTATTCTCAGGAACACCCTCAGTAAATTCCAAATCTTATATTTTTTACCAGCAAGTTCCTCTGAAAAAATCTCTATCAAGGCAAAGGTTTGGAATTTTCAAAGCTTGCTAGTTAGACTGATATTTTAATATAACCGTAAAATCCATTCTTCTTGGCCATATCCAAATGAGACACATTTAGTCCAAAACACCGACAAAGACAAGTGGACATTTTAAAATTGATTTTCATAAATGCTAGGGATTACTTAAGTAGGCTTGCGCAATTCGTGCTTTGGGTAACTGTAGTTGGGTTGTAAATGCTGTGACAAAAACTACAATCGCAAGTACGAATGTCATGGGTCAGTTCGAACTCGCTGATTTGGCAGCCTGCTGGTGTTGAGCGGCGTGTCAGCGTAATCAACCCTTACTCTGACAGAAACGAGTGTGAAAATATCTTTTCCTTTAAAATTTCACCATGTAGTTATTTAACACTATGTTGCCCACAAGCCCTGACCCGAACTTTTTATTATTCTGGCTGAAATTTGTAAGCTATGGATTCCCTCACTAATTCTGACAGTGACGATATTTGAGAACGCTAGAAATATGCTTCACAAATACAAATCCTTTATATTGCAGGCGTTGTTCTTTAGTATAAGTGCATTAGTATCATCAGAAGTTTGGGACTCTACTTTGTTATTCGTTCTCAGGCCCCTGGTGTGTCTTCACATCCATTATTGGCTTCTTCCAGCGGTGAAAAATTCCACCATTCTAATGGTGTTTAAAACAATTACTGAATGTTGCAAATGAGCCAGAAGAATGTCCAACATGAATTTAATCTGGTATTCTTGAAAAGATCCTGTTGATCGTAGACTTTTCAAAGTGCTAAAAAGCTTAGTGTGCAAAATGTGCTCACCTTTGGTTGCTAACAAATTTTAGGTCATAAATTTGATGCAACTCAGGTTTTGATAGGTCTAAAACGTAAGAATTACGTCCACAGCTAAGTGGTTTGTAAATAAGTCCTTCTTTGTGTTAACATTGAGTTTCGCACTCCTGCTGATGTAGTATTACTATCAGTCTTATTGTTTTTCTTGGAAACAAATTTATTTGAAGCAAAGCGGCTGCCTCAGCGGCGTTTTAGCGTTTAGGTTAATGAACCCTCGTTGTTCATTCACCGAGTACTGGTTACTGCAGCTGTCATGTCAGTTATGAAATTTAATTGAGTCATTTTGTCCGCTCTAAACACTGTGATGTTTCGGTGAAACGTCTATTTGAAGTGACTAAGGTCGGATCAATGTCCACTGACAAAACGACCTTCAAACGAGGGCTATCGCTTGAAGCGTTCTTCATTACGGAAGTAGACAGAGGTTGTGTCCAGTGAGAAGATCCGATTTCAAAGATGTCTGAAGCAAAAGATGGAGATTTCTGTTGAACACCTCAAAACAATTTGTTTTTTAATTGGGTGATCTTCCAAGTCAAGTTAGACATTACATTTCACAGTCCATCACAGCAAGGCACATTTCAGAAGATAGGAGGGTTTGTAGCCAGATTTTAACTGATTAAGCAATTAGAAAGTCTACTTGGTTATTACCGAGAACCTTGGCTGCACCTAGCCACAGTAAAGAATATCTAGGACAATCAACCAAGAAAAGCATGCATGTTTTACTGAATACAAACTGCTGCAAACTTTGACTTTGGGTTGTCTACAAAATTGCAACAACAGTCACAAAACAATGAAATAAAAACTGGGTCTTTTTGAAGAGATTTGGACCGTTGACGATCAACTTGATGGAACGATTCTTGTAATGTGGTGGGTATTTCTTCTTTGGATTGATAGCTTTCAGGATAAACACAAATTCCGCCTCGTGGCTTATGACCTCCCATATTTCAAAGGCAATCCAAGTGCCTTATGTTCAGTTCTTAAGAGCAGTTGTCAATGGAAATAATATTTAACAAAGCCAGTAGTACTGAACTGTGTGTATATTGGGTGTTGTTAGTTCTCAGCCATCACGCGTAGAGTTAACATATTAGTTCAAAATAAAAAGAGGCGGTAAATACTCGTTTTGAAAAGTTTTAGTCTTCTGATTAGTTATGCATGTTGTGATAGTGGGTATTAAACCTCAGAATAAGTTATTATTTCAGTGTGGAGAATATGTTTGTCAAGTACATTTTGAATACAGGTGATCATTCTTGTTAGTCGTTTAGATTGGCCGACTTTACAAAGATCGACATTTGTGAAAATACAAATAGGCAATCACCAAAAAGCTCGCAGCCATGAATCTGTATTTTATTGCAAGGTATATAAATTTCACTTTATACACATTCTATAGATTACAATGATAAATAACACCAAGCATAACTCCGAGGGTTTGGGAATGCCCAACAATTGATCGAATAGTTTTTGAGGTCCTAGTGTTTAAAATGCTTTGAGGTGAATCTCATCAACATTGGTGCGGATAATCAAATCGAATACTCATCAATATATGTAATAAACATATACCGTCTAAAATCTCATAAGAATTGGTTTAGAACGTAGAGTTCCTCATCCGGGGTACACTCATCATGATATCCCAATTGCCAGATTTATTCGTTTTTCGGTGTTTAAGGACAGCATTAAAGTCATTCTGATGAAATGGCGACGGATTGTGACACTATTAGATCAGAGGCATTCGCCTCAAGTTTGTATCAAGACAACCACCTAAATTTCCGTAAAATTGTTCATGTGGTCAGAGCAAAAATGGTTGAAGGATATATCAAAATAAACTAAAGATTCTAATCCAAGTAACGCCTCTTTCTTTAGTGAATATCTGTAATCCTCTCAATAAAACACAGAAATCTGCTAAACTTACATTGCTCAGTAGTTTTCTGTCGACAGAGTTTCGGAAAGCTGAATTAAGTAGTTTCTTTCCGAGGTTGTATTGTTCGTTTAGGTGGCATAAATATCCAGTAATCCGTTGGACTAGGTACAAAGAACAAACATGGATACGTTGTGCGTACCAGTACAAGCATATCTGGAGCACACATGTATCGTTAAACAAAAATGAGGGAGACACACTGAACAACTGGATGAATAAACGCGTGCGACACGTCCCTTGAAACACTCCGTTGATGAGTAGATTTTAGGGTGCTTCATGAAAACTTTTCACACTGAGATGAGAAGATCAAAATCTCTGTATGCCTAGCAAATATTTATTGAAAACTCAGATGAAACAGTGATGGAATGTCAGTGACTTATTTTTCAATGTGCGTACTCTGCTCAGCGAGCAGAACTAAGTAACGAATTGACCTGGATAAATCAGAAATTTCTGAATGCCAAATGTAAAAGGCAAAAGAGGTACCAGAAACTTGAACGGCCGAACTACTGTAGATTGTAGCGGGCTAAAACTAAATGGCCACAGAAAAGTCACAACGAGCACAACTGCAAACACTATTCCAAAAATCCAGTTATAGTGAGTGTGTTGGTGGATATGCTGAATATGTTGTTACGCTAAGCTCAACCAGAAGCGTCTAGGAACTGAATGCTGGATATAGGGTTTCTGGTTACTAGGCTTCTGACAAAGCTTTCACGTACATGTTCACTATAAGATGGAGGAGCTCGCTTCTCGGCAAATGTTGATGGAAAACTTGAAGTTCACTTGAAGAAAAATTTAAGATGTAATCATCATCATTACTACATGTCGACAAAAGTTTTGAAAATGATGCTTCGTTCCCACAAAAGCTTACAGTCCGATTCAACTATAATATCAGCGCAGGTGAAGCAGGATTCCGGGGGACAAATTGGACATCTGAAGCACTTCCCGCACCTTTAATGTTAATCCAGACTACTATAAAAATCCCATACACAACAGAGTATTTAGTACAAGTGATTTAGTAATGGACTTTGATAGTTCTCTAGTCCAGTCTACGGAGAAAAACAATATCTCAAAACGTAGGAAGCACAGCGTACACTACAAGTACTGGCTGTCACGTGGTGACATATACCAATCTCCGGATTCGCAGAATACAAAATGATTCTCAGTCCTGAACTGTCACGTTAGTTCTATAAAAATCTCTGTGTAACACTCTGTTTAACGATACGTTTAGCAAAAGCATTGGATAAAATGCACATTTTCCACCTTTTGCAATGAAGATAACGATGATGATGATCACATGGTAAAGTCACTCAAAGTTCAGAAAACTTATAAATGCACTGCTCAAGTTCGTTTGTCTGGCTCTGAGGATTCACTGTTATGTTTTCATTTCATCCGCTTTTAGCTGGTATGCCTCACCAAAACTCTTACAGCTAACTACTCTTCAAATGTAATCGGACAGTTTTGCCAAATCCCAGCAGTTTAAAGTAGAAATATATTGCCACACATGCCCCCTATTCAGATAATTTTATATCAAGAAGTGCATTGTGTGTGATATCCTAGTTTTATCTTGCAAACCTTGTTTGATATTCTCCTAAAAGGTGGTTCTTTTCTTTCGCACAACCCTTCTATTACGTCGAAAGATTATGTTTCTACCGCACACGTAAGTACACGTTGATAGTGGTTTGTATGTCGACGATATGGAAAGTAAAAATAACAGTACAAACCGTTTAATCTACACAAAATCTTTGAACTAATAAAACATATCAGATTTGATTTACAATTTGAGTTTACTTCGCGAACTACGTAGCGTATGGGTTCAAGTAGAGGAAGAGTTTGACGGAAACGTGGAATGCGCCTCCATGATGAGCCCTAAGAAGGGTGGAGCTTCTTATGGGCAATCTTGTGAGTAGTGTGTTCCGCCTAGACTGCGTACTGCTATACATTGAATAACGTGCAAACTCAAAGATCATACAGCCTTCGTACATGAAGTTGAGGGATATCATAGACGAGATATTTTTTGAATTTGGCTGAGTCTCCCGTTTAAACGAGACTACTTTCGATCTCAGTGGCAATTGAAATCCGACTGCTGGATCCATAATTTCACGTCCAGAAGAAACTTGTGCAACCTCTGAACTTGAATTAGCCTACGAAACACCCTGTCTCACAAATCTGTCTGACATTGACGTCACTTACCTGTTTCGATGACTCATTGACCTATCCCTCATTCAACCCCCTCCCATTGATTTCTATCTCTCTAAAGTGTATGTATGCCAGACCTTAACCTTTTCCACGTGATGTATTGGCCAAGAGGAACACTCACAGAAAAGAAGCTTTGTTCGCTACACTTTTTTCGTTCTGATGAGCAAAATTAGTTTGAAAAAAAATTATTTCGTGAGTCAGTCTCGTCTTTTAAGCCTGATAATGTATTACCAAGGAATAAAAACAACGTATTCAAAGTATCAAAAAATCTTACTGAATCGTTTCGAAGGAGTTTATTTTAAAATCAACTTGAATTATGCTATTACCCCATCATAAATTCCCATGCAATAGCAAAAGTAAAATTGAAAATTCAGTGTTCCATATCCAAGAGTCACAGTAGTGCCATTCTTGAGTAACCGGCGAACAAAACAGAATTCGAAAAACTCGCGAATTACGTTCAGAATCGCACGCATATTTGGACTTTAAACGAACATATCAAACCTCCAAAGAATGCCAGTTTTTGCAAGAAAGCCCGTCGTGTATTGATGATCAATTAGTGCTTTTTGGTACATAAGTTGGATTGTTGTGAACTGTAACAGAATATACCTGAATGGCTCTTCGGGTGAAATTCCGAAATCAGACGCTTTTGAATCCACATTTAGACAGTAACTTTAGCCAAATACATCCTCTACTTAAATTTGGAGGGGGGAAGTAAAATATATTTAACCGCGCAAGCCAAGACCATTTTAACTTACATCCAATTACTAGCCCTGGACACATCATCATATTGAAGTAGTTTGCATTCTGTTCTTCCACAGTAATCGGTTTGATAGTGCGTTTACCCCTCAACAGTCCGGAGGTGTTGCCATTTGATAAATGTATTGTAACCTGCAGGCGCACCGCAATGTAAGGTTGTTGACTTGATTTGTGCACAAGGACACTCGTATTATTGATGTGGCGTCCCATATGCGCGTGCGCGATGCTATTCTTTAGCTGTTTGACAGGTTTTTTTTGAAAACAAAAACATGAATACAATATAATGAATCAAACAGCGACATTCAGCTAAACAAAAAGTCGCAGTGCATTTTCAAGGTGATGCTATATTTGGTCGCTTGAATGGATACTCTACTGTGGGTTCCAATACCTACATCTGTTTGCTACGACGATGTGAAAATTCATTCTGATGATATACTTTATTGTTAAGGCAAGACGAGATATCTACGATCTTCCTACATCACGAAACTCAACGATTGCTGACGCTTTTTCTTTTAGGTGAAACTACTCAGAGACTATATGACCAGCAAGACAATTATGTTTTTGTGGTTGAGTTGAGCGACAGATTTTTTTGATGCATGCACTAACAAAACCCAAACAGTGACTGAAGAACGATGACGAGTCATGCGTTGCTGAAATAGGCTGCCTACGAACACAAATAGACTGAAAGCAAGATCATGAATGCATAGGGAAAATGGATGAAGTGTATTACTAAATTTATCATCTAAAAGGATCTGAAAAGACGTTTCTTTAAATATTGGTTCTTTGGACTTTGCTCTGGCTATTTCGGAAAAGGATTCACACTCTCGCAAGATGTATTATTGGGGGGGGGACTGATTTATGATATTGATATATGATATTTATGAATCAGTGCTTAAATGAAGACCAAGATGCTGCACTACAAACATTTTGCATGGTTAAACATTGAGGAATACTGGAAAGCAGATGGTGCATCCACGAGAAAAATAAGTTTGACAGTCTGTTTCAAATTATAGTGATATTTCGACATAAGCATCCTGAAATAAACACAAATAATTCTACCAAACGGAAAGTCATTTAGCCCAGATGCCTTCACTACCTTTCACCAGCTTTTGAAAACCACTTGTTGTAATGAATTCGAACAACCCTTGGGGTTTATCTCAAGGTTTGTTTCTGCTAATAATTTCAGCATTTATACTGCAATATATTTGTTCAGGTAACCCTTGGAAATAGCGTCGCTGTGTCACTTTCATACTTTGCCGGTAGCCAGTTCCATGGATTTGCAAATCTACGTAAAAACACTGGGATGGTTGGGGGCTTTCGAGCTTTCGGTCTCTCTTCAGTATGGCGGTGAACTTAACATTGGCCCTTTTGCGCAGCGACAAATCGCCTAGTAGGCAAACTCTGGTAGAGCGATAAAATTTATGTAGTTGGAATACCCAATTCTATGCTAGATTCTTGATATCAACCGTGAGGAATGGGTCTGCCCTCCTGCACGCTTTATATTTGCCTCACTTTTCCTGGAATAGAGGAATGTTTGCAATCTTGTGGAATATAACTAGTTTGGGTGCGCTGCTTGGTTGTCGATCTCTTCGCCGACCTTGGCAGCTGGATTGCAAACTGAAAATCTGAGTTGGCCTCAATCTCTTGTATCTGGTTAGTTTGTTATGCGCACTCAAATCGAAAGTTTTTTTGTGTGATTGTCCTCCTGAAATTCGGTCATTTTCTCCTTGCTTTGCGGTCTAAATTGGTTGCCCTGATTGGTTGGTTCTTCTGTTTTAATAGATGGCCCAAGTGGTTAGAGCGCGAATTTACTGACCGGAAGGTTCGTGGTTCGAATCCAACCTCCGCCATTCGACTTCCCCTGTCTAGGCTTGGGAAACCTGGCAGTATCGCAGCCCTCGTGCTTCCTTCGGGTGGCATGGCGGCTAGGCACCGGAAGGGTGCTACAACTGAACGCTTCTTCTTCTGTTTTAATAGTTTCTTAATAGTTTTATTAGTTTTCTTCCTTTGATCCCATTAGTCCGTTGGCTGTCATTAGGTTTCTTGATTTTCCATTTGGCTCAGAATTCCGTGACTGTATAGTTTTTTGCTCGTAACGGTTGACAGACTGGGTCAATTTCAATGAGTTTATTGATCCTGGAATAGCTTCTTTTGCGGTTTGATTGTATCATGTATCCATTGAATTGTTTGTTGAGCCAGGAACATCTCTGATTGTTGTTGGCCTTTACTGGTGGTGTAAACATCCGGAAGGATGAATGTTGCCGATTAATCTTGCTCTGTGAAAGGTCTTCTGTCCGGTCAAGCGGAGCAGTGGCAACATCCATTTGCTTAACAATAGGAAGCATTGACTAAAGATGGCCGGAAGCACCGGTATAAATAAGCCCATCGTTCAGTTTTTTCAAGCCTATAAGAACATCCGGATATTACGGAGATAACTAAACAGAAAATAAACAGTTTGGTCGAGATGCGCCTAGATAGTTGAAATTTGATGCAATGTTGTTACCACTTTTTCGACCAACACAGCGAGCGTAACCGCAAGTGTTCCCGAGAGAAAAACCCGCTCTGCAATAAAACATTACATCGTCAGACAGTAGGTATCTTATTCCTGCCGTTACTGAGTAGCTTGTTCTCAAGGTAAACCGGGCCTCATAATCTGATTTGCTTTTGTAGGTTATATAGATGCCACATGAAAAGCAGTGGAACTCACTGAGCTTTGTGTAACCAAATGTTATCCTACTTAGCAGCCATGACCAACAAACACCATTTCCTGCAAGTTACTATGGGCTGCACACAATGACTCTACGAGAGTGAATATAAGGGATTCTAAACTCGTGAGATGTCACATTTTGTGGACAAATAGCTGCATAAAACTATCAGGAATTCCAAGTAGAGTGTGTATTATTCCTCTGAGTTGCTAATGGTTGATTTTATGTGCATGGCTGAACGCAAAAGCACCATTGCAAGCATAAAAGAAGTTTCGGGTCTGTTTGAGAACATCCGCACCAAACTCGGTGTGTATAAAGTCGGAAAATCTAGTTTGATTGGGCTATGATCAAATAGCAAGGCCTAGGTTCTACGGATATGGGCGAGGCCACTGATGAGAGCCGGAGACATGCTCGATTTCCAACTAAAAACGAGTCTCATTAAAAACACCAGAAGTTTTGTCTGAAGACTCTAGCAAAAAATCCGTGGTCTTCTTTGACTAGGCTTAGCCTATTTGAATAAGACTTATTTTCCATTACATAATCAGCGTTTTCTCGTCAAGATCTAGGAGGCCATATTGTTCTTGAAAGCATAATTCCCCGATTATCGATATTCTCAGCAGCAAAACACTGACAAAAAATCCAAATGGCAAGTGAAATCATCGATTATTTTGGTGCACGTAGATATCCCGAGCAATCGGTCACGGGTTATAATCACTCCTTTACCTTACACCGAAGAGCATCGACTGCAAATGCGAAGCACATTTCGTCTTTTTCGTGATGTTTCAACGGATATCTTAGGGTGTTCTTTATTAAAATCATTATAATGGTCGCCAAATCTTTGACGTTAACCAGGTTAGCTGACTCCACACATTTTAGTTCCACTATAATTCTAGGAATACCGATAAAATGAATAGCATTATAGACCAAAATTCATCACGAAAATTGTGGTAAACTCACTTTGTTTTCCAAACGTCGTCGGAGCCTCTCACGGTAGAGCCGATCGTGTTCAATTCGCCGTTGAAAGTAGGTAGTGGTTTCTATCACTGGTATAAGTAAATAGTTGAGCGTTTGTTCAAGTATTTGGAAGGGATGATAGCACAAAAGGTAAGTATTGCATCATACTTTTGAAAGAGCGACAATTGTGTATGGACTTTCTAAAGGTTTGTTCCTGAGACCTACAGGTATGCTAAGTAGGAATAATTAATTTTGTGTTTATTCTCAGGATCAGGTCGCTTACGTCACACGTAGGAAAAAATTAGTGACTCCAAAAGCGTCTCTCAATGACATAAAAAGACAATTCTAAATACACGAGCAAGGGAACAGTAGCATTATACCTGTGATTGTTCTTCTTTCTTTCTCTGCATACGCCGGAGCTATAAAAACGAAAGGAGAAAAATATACCGGTATCAGTGTGTTAGTCTTTCATATAGCCGAAAACTGAAGCGTGTACTGAATATCACGCAGTCCCCCCTCTCACTGTAAACAAATGGTTTACCACAATGTCGCACTAGGGGGCAATTACTACAAATGCAGTCACTTTTGGATGCCATCCTGAACGCCAGGGTTGAATTTGTGGAAATTTGTTAAATAAATACCATAATTTCCGATTTCTCACGCGAGTTCCCTTAGTTACTTGCGTTCCCTCGACAATTTGGCGTGTAAACTACGGTCACGCATCCCCCAGGTGTATATGTTAAAAGGGAAACAGAATAGCTTGAAGATTCTGATCACGACGGGAGCTGGCTGCACCAGCCCTTACACATGCAGATGGCTGTTACGAAAACAGAGACCGATTGTGCAAAGTTCTGCCGACCATAGTTCAAGATTGGTATCCAGAAATTATATGAAGGAACAAATGTTTAAATCTTGGGAAACTTTTGTGTGATGTGTACCCGCTTAGGCTCCATTTATCCACATAGCTTTGCGAAAAAAGTAGTATTCCACGGTAAACAATGTTTTGGAGCAGTTCAGCTTTATTATTAATATGGCTGAATCAACTTTATGATAAGTTTCGACTTCCCAGTAAGTCCAAAATGCAGAAGCAAACAAAATTAATCAAGCTAGAAGTGGGTGAGAATGTGCAAATATGGCTCAGTTTACGGGTATTAAGTCAGTCAGATTATAATGGTGCTTCGCTTTTTTTAGAAAGCTCTTAAGCCCAAAATAAAAATAATTCGGTATATACTTCACCATGATCAATAATGCATGGAATTTCTGTAGATAGTCGATAATGATGGTAAAGTGTTCTGATGAGGCCAAACTTAAAATGGAGCACTGTGTTTTGGTATTGTATTTTTAGAGCTCATTGCCGTGCCGTGCAGAGCTCCGGTCAAAGAGCATGCCGTTCTAGGCGTTTTCACAAACGGATCGCATTGCTGGAGCGTGAATATGTTCGGCTGTTCAAACCTAAAATTTCAGTTGTCAAACATTCCCTGACTGACCAGTAGAAACAAACTTGCCTCGTTAGTCAGATGACGGGGTTCAAACTCGGTACCCCCACTTATGTGCGCTGCTGACGAGGTTTGATAACAGTGAAACTCACGTCCAGTGCCTTTGAGACGGACCCACCAGCATAATTGTCTCGCCATTCGAGGAGGACATTTTGAAAGATAGTGATGTGAACGTGATTTCTTCCAATGCAGCAACCACTTACGACTAATTATAGTTGAATATTTATGTGCCTAACTCATTTGTTCTAAGACGTGTCATGACGTCGTGATGACTTCGGATCGTAAGAAATGCTTTAAAGGTCTTCCTTTGTAGGAGATGCAAGTCCTCATATCTTTGTACCTCTAAGGCAAGCTTCGTTCACCGTATTGGTGGTTTCCTAGGATTCACAGGTTGAATGATTTGGCTATTTGTTATCCTATGGCGTAAAACTGATCAAAATAACTCTCATTCCACCAACTGTTGATTGGAGAACGGATGAGATGCTTGTTTTGCGAAAGGTTGTCTAGACCCAAATCGCGATTGCGGTGTCTCCTTTGTACATGACACCAAGTTGGAACATTAGCGAGAATTATACTTGGAATTGTAGTCCACTAAAAAGGACCTTATCATCACTACGCTGGACGACATAACTCTGACAGAGGTATTCTTGCGATTACGAACAGGCCCGGTTTTCTTGGTGAAGCTCTGATCAATAGAAATTATCGGATCATTAAGAATGGTGGAACATTATTGGGTCACGTTACATCTGAATAGAATTTGAGAAGCATTCTCGTCTTAATCGCCTGGTTGTTGATAATTAGGGACGTTATGTTTCTTTCGCTTTCAATCACTTTATGCCAAAATGATTAGTGCAAAAAAGTTTATTAGCCCATCGTATAGTCGGCCTTAATAAGAGACCATAAGGACGAATCGCCATGTATTTTTGGGCTCGTTTTGTCTACAAATTTAGTCAAATATAGTGATGGTCACGTTACTCTCTTTGAAGAAATCCTCATGGCTTTTCCATTTTGTTGATATGGGTTATGACTGAAGGCGGACTAAAACGTACAGATTTTTAATTGAGAACAGCATAATTTAAGTGAAGCTGACATTAACTAGGCTCAAACATACACATATGTATATACATATAGATATAAGCGAGCGAAACCAAACAAAAAGGACTGGAAATCGCACCACTCGGAATACAGAATCATTATTGGAGATCAGAACTTTGGAGGCTATAGTGAACTGGTGGGTTGTATCGAGCTGATATGTAACTGCCCGGCCAAGTGAAACACTCCGTAGATGCAAGTTTTTCGCAAAGTTTTGGGCTCGAATATACGGATAACAATATCTTCTGCAAGAAAGGAAGCCTATCCTTTTGAAACTTTGAAATTTTATATTTTATTTTGCGGTGTGGCTTAAAAGCGGTTAAAGCGTCAACTCCACATTCAGTGTCAAAGAGATACACTGAAAAAGAAGCATTCATGCCATATTATTACTTTCTCTGGCATACAGAGACCAAATGTTCCTCTATTTCTAGTTAACTTAGCTGTCTCTATAAAATCAAACAACCTGAGAGGTATAAAGGAAACTACTCACAAGGTTGCTGAAAACTCTTCGATAGCCCACGACCGGTTTCGCCCTTCTTGGGGCTCATCAGGTAGGCGCAGTCCCCGAGTTTTCGTCAACCTTATGATCTACTTGGACCCAAATTGGACCGTTTCCGAGAAATACACTCATTTGCAAATCAATTTGGTTTTCACGAGAGACTCAAATGAATATCTTGGTGATGATATTCTACAACTGAATGTGCTGCACACAGGCCGCCTCATGCTTCAGTTGGCACGATATTCGAGATATCGAAATATATTTCCATAAAGGAAACTACTCACAAGGTGCCAACTGAATCATGAGGTGACCTGCGTGCAGGACATTTAGTTGTAGACTATCATAAACGAGAGTTTCAGTTGAGTCTCTCGTAAAAACCAAGTTCATTTGAGAGTGAACGTTTTTCTCGAAAACCAGATAGGCCTTTAATTGTCGTTTTGGCAAATGTTTTGTCTTGTAGTTGCTGTGTGATAGTGGAATGACATGACCGTCAGCTGTGGTCGTATGGCACGGAGTGTTCAGTTAAGAAACCCTTACAATCCTCCTTCATTCACGTATCAATTCGTCAATATTTAAATGAGCGCCAGGGGTTTCGAAGCCATTTTTGAATTGGAAAGCAGAATGACCGATTTGTATCTTAAAAGTCAGTTTGGTGTGAGGAATGAAATTTGGCCTGCTGAGTCTGTCTCACCCTTAAATGTAAGTGGTTTACAATAGAATCATCCTACCGTAATCGACTTTCTTGAATCTTGTTACTGCAGCCACTGCAGATATAGCATTGTCTCCTAGCTCCTCGTAATGTGGTTCGCCGTAGGGCTCATCGAAATCTTCCATAGGTGATTGTACTTCAATGACCAGGATACATTTTGCCGCAATCGAACAGACGCAACTGAAGTGACGTGGGAGTATAATCGTTGAGACTACCTGTTGAAAAAAATAACCAAAATAACCAATCAAAACAGTGAACTGACGATTAATCCAAAGATATTTTAATGGTACTGCAATCGCCGTGGCTAATTACCCAAGAAGTTTTATGGTTCTATGTAAAGGAATGATTCAGTGAATGAAGGAACGAATAATTGTATAATTACGAGTATGCTTTTATCCTTCCAATGCATTGGACCAATTTATAAAAAAATTAACACTGAGCTGCTTCTAGAAGTTAAATACTGCAGTAGCAACCGATATCTTCGGGCAAACAACAGCATTTTGGACTTTACTGTGAACTCACAGTATTACTAACAACATATTACCCATAAAGTGATCAACCTGGCTACCGGAATGTTGAAAAGTTCCTCACATTACATTTAATCCACTGATTTGATTAACTTTGGCTATTTTTTAAAGTGTTAGTTAGCTTTTACTGCTTATTTGTACAAGTCTCGTTGCGTGGCTAGATGATCAAGTAAACAAGATCGTGCATCCTGTCAATGCGACGTACGAAATCATCCTAGACGTACCTTTTACCTCTGTTCCAGTTTTATTTTCAAGTCGAGCTTGCTCTTTAAAATGACGGCCTAGTTACTCAAACCATCTTGCAACGTCTTGTCCGGACACACAAGTGATCCGGCAGATTTCAGCTCCCTAGCTGAGAAAGCCCATCAAGTTAGGTGCTGAACGAAACAAGTCTTCACTTTCCTGTTTTGCTCGGACAATGTTATCCTTGAACCCGAGCACTCTTGGATATAAAGCACATGCTAAAAGTTTATCTTAATCACTGCTAAATACACACTATGGAAGTGACAAAAGCCAACCAACACTTTTTTGTTTGTTTTCGCAAGATGCACTTGTGTTGTTTTACAAGACACAACTCCTTATTGAGACATCTAGTTCCACCAATATTCAATTTCCTTCTGTGTAAGTCGTATTATGTTCGTCAGGCTGTTTACCTGGGTTTGCACACATTTTCAAAAAGTGCAGAACCCAGATCTTCGAATTATACTTGCTCGTTGAGTTGAAGAAACGGTATATCAAGCTGGATTTGTGTTGCTGCTAGGGACTGATTTCACCATTTCGTTTGAGTTCATTGTGCTAGGAAGATAGCAGTCTATCAAATTTCATACGTGGGTTCAAGCTTTGCTGGAGAACAACATGGTCTAAAGCGACAGCCTTTTAGTTAACAAAAGAGATCTGAGATATCTTCGAGTTTTCGTCACTTCGTTTGTAATTCGTCCACAAACCGGCAACTAGAAATCCTGATCAGCATACCAAATGCCATCAATTTGAGGAAGCTAATGGATTATTTATTGTAAAGGTAGCTATCATTGATATTGCATGTGATATATTAGTTACGTACATGGGTTTTCAAAATCACTAAAGGAATATTACACCTTTGGATAGCCGAGACAAACACATTTAGCCAAAAGTTCCGCAGGTTTTAAGCTCGACCATATCGAAAACAAAAGCCCCTACAAAAGCGTCCACTACTCTGTAGGTAACGTGATTCTCAAGTCATTTAGACAAGTAGATTAAGCCTATAAAATTGCGCGTATTCTCTGTGATACGGTTATACTTACTGAACTAGTTGGTGAATAAAATACTTCCATCTCATTCGCTTAGGAAATGGTTTATAAGGGAGAGTTGGTTTAATGAATGTTTCAGTAAATAAGTGAAGAAACTCTAGAAGCTTAGAAAATATTTTCGACATACGAAAATGATTGGTCGGCATAGTGATAGCTCGGATGCGTCAATCAGATTTTGATCAGGTGACCCTTAATCTGTTCGCAGAGCTTGGCAATTAGTTTACAGAAGGCTTGTCATGATAAGAGCAGACGTTGTTCGTGAGCTATTAGACTGGCACTTCTCCCAAATCTGTTTGAATTTACGTGGTTTCTAATGGGAATTTGGCATCCCTAATACACTTAATTGTCAAATGTTTTGCCTGCAATTTATTAAAATTGTCCCTTCAGATTCCGTTAGGCACTGTGTTTGGGTTTGTTCGCAGTTGATAGGTTCGTAGGTGATGGGTTCTTCACTTCAGCATTTCTGTCCCTCTTTTCAAATGAGGCCTTGTTACGCTTGTTTGTTATGTTTTACCTTCCGGTCCGCCTTCCTGCCATTTTATTGAGTGACAGAAAATCTTCAAATATTGTGATTTGTTTTTGGATTTATTTGGTCTGCTCTGCAATTCTTGTATAGCCTTTTCTATGGAAAGTATTGTACGGACATTTCTACCCTTGAAATTTCCCTTTTGCGCGGTGTTGCAAATGTTGCGGTTTTTAACAGGGCTCGGAGGCCTTACGAACTTGATATCGTCGGAGAAGATGTTTAAAAATTCGCTCATCCTCTTCATTTCCATCCTCTTGTAGATGGCAAAATTGTCGTCAAATCATCGTCTCTGGATTTGTATCACGAAGGACAACCCCTCCTTCCTTCTTCACCTCCTAGATAAATGTTGGAAGCAGCCATCTCATTTGTGTTTCACTCAGTTGTTGCTATCTCCCTTAGCTGAATTCAAAGAATGCGACCAGTTTGAGTAACTGGAAGACATCATTGATAAGATTTTTCGTCCGTGTCTATTGTTTGTTCGAAAGGTTGAACACCGTTGTTCCAAAGAGTTTTACTCTTGGCCGGAAGCATATACGTTTTTCGTGCACATTCGGGGAGCTGTGTGAGCTGTCTGAGTCATGTGCTCGTAACTTTCAGAGGTCTTTTGCATACCCTGGGGTGTTGCATCATTTTTGACTTTAGTCCTAAGCTTCTTCAGGGTAGTCGCTTTTTACACAAAGATGTGTACTAGTTCCCTCCAGTATTGCCGGTTCATTATTTTCAGAGTTTCATCTGTCCACGATGATTTAAAAGCGTCACGACCCATAGAATAACAATGAGTTCTTCTTTGATGGGTTTTATAATTCCATCCCCCGAGTACAAAACGACTTGAATGGTACGTCTAACAGCTAGAACAACGGTTCGATGGGGTTGTTTCCGGATGTTCTCACCGGGCTCAACTGATCCACTACTCATGCCAGACGGGCCAAATACATCAGGTTGCTGACATCCTGGAAACTGAGGCTAAGTTCCTGATGGAAACATAATGTTGAGTTGTCCGGCGAAAAAACGGTCCATTCATTGTTGATGTTGTCTTCATTTTCGTGGTTCGTATTCAGTCTTGGGGATTTCTTTTACTGCTGTGAAACACATAGAATTCCTAGTCACACTACTCCTAAGCAGGCATCTTACTCTTTTATCAGCAATTCTTTTATATTTTTTAGACCACTATGAGTGTTTGTGGTTGATAGTTTAACCAATGTTTGCCGTTCCATCGTGTTAGTGCCCAGGCCTGTCACTGATTTATTGATAGCCGGTTGGCTACGCTACCTAGGAGAATTCACTTTCTGAGACATACGTGGAGAAAATGCAGCCGCTTTTGTGCAGCCGAAACTCATCCACTGACGAGTATTTTTGGGTATACATCATCTTAAGTTGTTTTCAGTTTACAGAAATATTTATGACCACGATCGAATGACAGTTAGTCGTTTCGACGGTCTTGCACACTTTTCTCAACCGTAAGAGAAAATCTGGTTAGTGTGTGGTTGGGTGGGTATTTCCTCTAAGTTTATCAACGTCCATGTAGATTCTTAAATATATTCGATGTCGGCTAAATCCATAGTTTCTTTCCAATGGCTCGTAAGACCCAAATTGAGCAACTTTTGTGCATACGGAAAAGCGAATAGGTAAACAGGTAAACAAGAAAACAGTGCCCATAAGGTTGTTAGAATGGGAACCAAACAATCAATATTTCAGGCCACATAAAAACATATAATACAAAAATAAAGCAACCACTCTGAAATTTGATTTTTTACGACTCAGAATAATAATTTAGAGGAGGAAATAAATCGTCTGGTAAATAACGCAGGAGTTTCTCATGTATTGACCATGTAACTAGACAAAAAACGAACAAACAAAATTTCGCAGGTTATCCAATGTAGCAAAAATATGTTTTTATATGACACGTCACTCACGTCTTTACAGACATCTTGAGAAATGTTGTGAGGCAGTTGGCATCCATTTAACTGCAGGCCGTACCTAAATTCTGAAAAAGGAATTTTTAAATCCAAGATATCCGGGCGCTTTTTAATTTGAAGGAAGAAGCGGTCGGAATAGACGGCATTCAAGATGCACAGTGAGACATCACTGCAAGGAAAGTAAAACATCCCCAAGATGAATCCTATAATTTGGGGCCTGGAAATAAACATTCAGAACAGCTGCAAAAACTACAACATTGCTCTATTTTTGGCGGTGACCCAAAAGGCAGTTACAACTTTTGACAACGAGGATGTGGGTATGAATCTTAAAACTATAATGTACGTGATGACTGATAACTGTTTGGGGAAACCCACTTTAATTTGTCTTTAAAAAATGTATTTCTGTTGTCGTTATACTCCAAGCGTTCAAAGTACAAACGAACGGTCAAAATAAAAAAAATCCAGATCTTTAGGCAAGCATGACAGGAGAGAAAAAATTATACTGATAAATAACCCAATGGTTGGGCTGTGTGGTACGCAGTGTTCTGAGTGCTAAATGCTTGTATGTTTTTTAAAGAAAGGGTGATTTTCAGAGCTGCACTTTCTAACCTATTGGTGAATCAAATTAAATTCGACCCTTCTAATTAAAATAATTTTTTTTATAATTTGTAAAACTCTGATAAGATAACATGACTTAATAAAAATATTTAAAAATTACTTCACACCTATGCAGCAATTCCTAGGGAAAATTCTTCACTTGGCTTCACGGAAGTGAACTTTTATCATTTCTAAATAGCCATAAAAAACCAGTTTCTATGGATCCCCATAAAAGTAATTAAAGTTTCTAGATATACCTTTTAGGGCCAAACACATCCTGTTCCAAATTCTGAATCTCTTCTGTCCACTTACCTCTGTGCAAGCAGTTCTTACTCATTAATCCGAAAATCTGTAGCCTCTCTATAAAAAGCACATATTGTGCAGAATATATGTTACATGTCTGGAAGCGCTTCATTGTTATTCGGTTGACGTTTTTATTAAGTTCCGAAATTCCGATGAGACAGAGACTGCCACTGCGTTAATTAGTGGAATCAAAAGACGTCATATATCGTGTCTTCGGCTACGACCCACACATTCATCAGCGGTTTCAAAATTAGCTCGAGTCGATCAAATGGTTATCAGTGCCAAGTTGTAATTGTACATTTTTTTCCACTCTGCAGTTTTGGTACAGGTTATTCTGCCTCAGAGTGTCCGTAAGGTTCGGCATTGGACAGTTTTATTCCTTCTACAAAAAGAATTGTTTCACAGCATATAACCTTGTTGAGTATTCAACAAGAACGTTTTCCGGCATAATATGCATGTATGCATGTATCATGTGCTCGGTTGGACACGTACTGATGTGATATCCTTAAATAGTGACGGAATGTTTGCAACTCATGTACCGAGCAGGGTGTACAAATCAACAGCCACCTGAAAAACTCTCAGTAAATGTCCCATAGGTACCGTATTTCAGTAAATTTCCAGCCCACAGACCGGTGTTTCAGTGACATTTTCCAGTAATATCTTATGATTTCAGTTGTCCATTTCTTCCTCTTTAATTATGGGCCTTAGACCGAACATCGCGCTGATTTTCACGAGGCACTCCCACGCTGCGATACTAAATATCAGTACCCACGTGCGAATTCCCTGGACCCAATAGGAATTTCTCGTCTATATCCATTCTCTAAAGAAAAGTTCACTTGCACGTTTGTAATCTTCTCACCGCAGAAACATTTTGTAAAGTTAGTATGAATAAAGGCTGCCCCGGCTTATGAGGCGAATTAAGCCAGAACCGAATTATACACTTCATATCGTGGAGTACAACAGAAATATGCAGGCCAATTTGTAACTCGGTCAGTGATTGTGAACCTGAATAGTACTAGAAAATCGGGACAGACAAAGACACCACCGCGATTGGTGCACAATTCACCGACATTAAGTGTTCCAGTTTGTACCTCAATCGAGCTTGAAGACGTACAAACCTGACTACACATTTCCGTTCAGGTCTTGGAACAGTATTTTCAATCTACGTCCAAGCACTCCCAAATAAGTTTTCTGTGTGTACTTGAAGAGAGCTAGAGCAGCAGGTTTTTGTCATTAAAGACAACACATCTGTCAAATACAGTCGACATAGTCAAGGACCTAAACAGCACCTCTGGATACTCGAAATTCCCCTTGAGTGACATGTGCATCCGCCTCTAGCAACAAGCATTCTTGTAAGACTAGACTTCGGCAGTTCCATTCTATCCACTGAAAAACTTCTAGTATGCAAATTAACTCTGTAATGATGCTTTTAGCAAACAAAAAGTTAGGATATACGATGCTTTTTAAGAAGACGAACGTTTTTGAGACGATTATTTAGGGCAACACTTGACAGTGCAACGCCATAATATCCATTCTGACAGAAGTCAAAGTGAACGTCTACACATTCAAAGGAACAATGCACCAAAGTCCTACCAGATTCGCATTCTCAAACGTTTACACACAATATCGTCTGGAACTCAAGACTACATTGCACTGATGGAAGCTCTTAGGTTGGTTTGTATGCCCTAAGCAAGGCCATAGGATAGGGAAGATTTCTGTATTAAGTTGCTGTCTTATTGTATCATCCCAGTTCTATTTAGTCAATGATTTTAATCGGAGGCTTAAACAGCTATCCGGTAGCATATAAGTCTTTGGGGAAGCATGCATAACCTCAAACAGTATTTTCAGGGTACGAAATAACAAGTTGAAATAACCTATTGAAATCTCAGATTGAAATCGCAGGTTAAAATCACAGTCCTTAATGAGATACATTATAGGGTCGGCTTTAAACTACAGGCCGATTGCATGAGGCTTTTCTTTGGTTGACTGACTGTGTGTTCTCAACTCATTAACTGCAGTTCGGTTTCGAAATAATATACGCCTATCACAACACCGGCTAGCCAAAAGTGGGGGCTGTACACTGCTTGATTTTGTGAGAAATTATTTTTTAGCCCGGTTACTCTAACGCGCCTGCATGGATGAATTACTCACTCAGCTGTTTATCAATTTGGCCAAATGGAAGACTAATTTGGAGTTCAAAACGTAAGAAAAAGCAACTAACAAAATAAGCCGGCGACAATCTTTTATAGCCTTTCTTGTTGTTATTTCAGGTTGTGGAAGTGCTTTTAATCACAGCTAATTCATGTTCACTGCCACTCTAGAAAATGTCAGCAGCGTGTATTTTTGGACAAACGTGGTAGATTTTTGAGAATTATCAACTTACATATGGTTGCGGTTCAGTGCTGATGGCACCATTCAACTAATAGGTTGTTGAAAAACTATTCTGAAAAGCAACACCTGGGGAGTTTCTGCAGTCTATCCCTCGGCAACCACCAAAACAATATTCACGAAATTCCCAGCCATTTGGTAACCCACTGCCTGAATGCGTTACCTTCCTGGTGGACAAATGATTTAGCAGGGTATTTTGAAACAACACTCGATGGTGGACGCTTCCGAAATTCGAAACTAGGGGATTAATCCGTTTATCTTTCACAACCGTCAGGCATAAATTACTGGTGATGTGGGATTTCCTCCTGTAAATGAAATCAATATATGTTGCAAACCCGTGAAGCGCTGTCTCATGCTCACTGGCAATAATCAAATGGGCTCACCTGAATAAATTCCTGGGAGATTAAAATCCCCGACCTCCTTGCTAGTGGTTTGAACACTCAACCGTTCGACTACGGGTAACTGATCTGCTATGTGCTTAGCTCACGCTTAGAAGTTTTACACAACCATTTATCCTTAGGTCAGCGAATTTACATTTCGCGGTCACTTGTTGACTCTTGCATCAGGTAGGGTAGGCGCAGTTCCCTCGTTTCCGTCAACCTTATATTCTACTTGAAACCAAATTAGACCGTCTTCGAGAAATACACTCATTTGCAAAACAAGTTGGCTTTCACGAGAAAATCAACTAAATCTCTCGTTTATCATACTCTACAACTGAATGTGCTGCACACAAGCCGCCTCATGTTTCAGTTGGCACGATATTTAAGATATCGCAGTATATTTTCATGAAGGAAACTACTCACAATGTTCCTGAAAACTCTTTGACAGCCCACGACTGAGCAACTGAATATGCTTTAGCAGGACGTCTCTTGTTTCAGTTAGTAACATTTTCGACATACCGCGATACATACATATACGTATGATTGCGCCTGCCTGATAAGTCATAAGAAGGACGAAACCGGTCGAAGAGTTTTCAGCAACCTTAGGAATAGTTTCTTATATAGAAATGTACTTCGATATCTTCAGTATCCTACCAACTAAAACACGAGGCGGCCGTTGTGCAGCACAAAGTTGAAGAATATCATAAGAGAAAACCAAATTGATTTGCACATGTGCGTGTTCGTCGAGGTTTGCCGGGTACTTTCAACTATCTCTTGAACCTGAACGTACGCGTAATCGTAAGTTAGTAAGATACCTAAAAAGCTCACGCTTCCTGTAGCCAAAAACGCACCCAAACGACTGCCAAACAGCACAATACTGTGTTTTCAACAGAACACCATACATTCTTTCTCAGTCTAGCTGCACGGAATGCAGTCGAAACTGACCGTACCTTTATATAGCCTATCTCAGACCACGTCTGTTTGCGTTCCCAATAGTTCAAGCGTCCAGATCTGCGAACGTCGCCATACTGTAGTGATAATCCTCAACTGATGAGCTGATCATATGGCTTGGAAACAGGAATCGAAAAACGAATGAAACCCATTTGGATTCAGCTTGTCCGTAACCGCACAATTTGAAAGCTCCTCTACAAATGGCTTTAAACACCCTCATATTCTCCAAACAGTAGCAACAGAAGCAGATAGCACGTAAAACAATGTTGCTGAAGAGGTTGCAGCAGTCAAAATATTGCCGATTACGCAACGTTGAACCAAGCTTGACTCAAGGAGACCACCACCTCGTTACTTAGCCGCTTATGCAGCAGTGGGAAACCAACAGTATCATAGGTTTTGGTGACGCACTGCTCATCATCTACTCAGCTTTTCTGACAGGATCATCCAGATCATCTTAGGTATAAAGGGTAATATACAAATTATAATGAGGACTTCGCATGTTGGAATAATTATCTTCTAGTTGTCTAGTAAACACTGATGTTACCTTACTAATGGGGTACACAGGTACTTGAAAGGCACTGCCAAGAGGATGTTATATGCTAGTAGTATAGCAGCTAAGGAATAAACTTGAGAATGAAATTCCCAAAAACTTTTCCAGCGCGTCTACCATCGTTTTCCGATCTGCTACGCAAGCTTATTGGAATCCCTTGTGATACGAAAACATTACTCGCTGGCTGGCAAGATTTCTTTTACTGACATCGTTCAAAATATATCACCAGACAATGTACAATATTGTCACAAACTAATCGCCATAATCGACTATCCACACTCCACCTCCGAGAAAGCCTTAAGAGGGCGAACAGACTGCGATAAATCTGAACGGATTAGAGTCTGCGTCAGCCTCAGTTCTATTTTTTTGGCACCTTTTTGAACACTACTACGTTACTGCATAAAAGTTCAAGCTAATTTTTAGAAAAAAATCAAAGTAGTAGAAAGTCGAAAACTATTGCACTGACACTGTGTTTAGTTCCGTAATTAAAATTTTTTAAGATAATTGGTTAGAGAAACTTACTCGTCAGATTAACTGTCCTTTCAAATTTCCGATCTAAACAATGGTTAAAAAGTGTATATATTGCGTTAGATTCTTCAAGGACAGAAAACTTGAGAATTCATTCATCCGTTATCCTATCAGGTTATTGCATTATGGTTTTGAGCAGAATAGCCTTGGAAATGTTTCATTACTAAACTTTTCGTTACCCCTCGAGGTTTTCGTCTTTTACCACTTATTCAATTATACCGGTAATACAACAAATTCAGGAACACCACAGTGCAGAAGCTGTAGGGTAGTTGGATTGGAAACTAATCGCCCCCATGAAGTTCAGACTAGTGATCAGACCATTAATACATTGGTATGTTATTCGATGAGGTAATGCACCTTAGCTTACTAGAAAAAATGCGACCACATTTTTCTATGGAGGTCACCCTCCTCATGATGGATAAACACCGAAACACCTTAAACGTGCTCCGAGCGCATGACGATCACCAGTCAAAGACTCAGTCCCCGTATGCAACACGAAAAACTGATAAAAACCAGGATGAAACACCGCAACACACGCATAAATCGGCTGGTCTGATTCGTTAACTGAATCATTCTTAAGCAGTACTACGGAGTAAATAATGAATCAACATTTCTTGACTCCAAGGACCAAGCAGCTAATCTGACTGCCCCGCTCTCCGTTAATGCTCTTTGCGTTCGTTATTCAGACGTAGAAGTTCAGTTGAGTTACTCGCATAGACTTTGGTTCTCGTAAAATAGGAAGATTAAAGATACTGACATGGACAAAACACACCGATCGATGCAAAACACTACCGTGTGAAAGCATTCTTTGTGGATTTACGGTGACTTTAAGGTATACGTTTTAACCCGAAACCCCTTTCAATAGTAAACATAGATAATTATGCCCCCACAAACAAAAATCCAATAAATTGTACAGTGCCGCTTCTGATCTTCCTTTATTATATAAACTGAGAGTATCGGGTAGTTTCCAAAAGAAGTATACCTGGAATACTGAGAAATTTTGTAAGTCTTTGTTGGTCATCATCCAGCCTAATTACTTTTTTCCAAATTTTTTTGCTCGTAATCACTAAAAAATTGCAACCAGATTAGTTCGTTAGATTATTTGACTTATTTCAACAAAATGGCGAAAACAAATAATGCAAACAAAATGGTTCATGTTGGGGATAGATAACAAATTCATAATTCAAGGCGAGGCATTTACATCCAACCTGTCCTTTCCAACTTAGTGTTCTGCCAGTGTTCACAATCCCAACGTCACAACTCTCGCAGTTTCCTTCTTATCTTCGCATTCCAAAATATTTTAGAAAAACAGTCATAACTGCGACACCCTCCCCTTGTTCGGTTTACGAATGAAATCTTCGCGATAAAAATCTTCAGATCTACTTGACGGTGTTGCTGTACTTTAGGTCAGCTAAATTTCTAACGCCATGTAGTTTCGCTCATACTCGTTTCCAGTCTGTCAGGTCTGTGCCTTTTCGAAACACTTCTTGGCCCTCACAAGTAAGTCCAAGAATGCGGGATAACTTTGTAGCGTCCGAAGATACTGTGTCTCCATCCAACCTATCATTCTTTAAAATTCGCACGTCCTTTCTACCGCAGAGCATTGTCGCCTCATTTGGAATAGAACGCTTTCCACCTAACCTGCAACGTTCTACCTCATGCCAAAACCTCTCCTACTACATCTCTTTATTCTCTGCGAGTAACATTCAGTCCTCTCGCATCGTTGTTGAGTGTCTTTATTTTTCACTATCTCATTGTTGATTTTGTAAATGTTTATCCAGAGTTATTGCTTCTGTGCCTCAGGCTCTAAAGTTTGAATGTTCCACTCGCTTCTGAGTAACTGTATTGCTTCGGGCTACCAAAGTTTTTCCTTCTTTCCTCCAGCAATTTGCTACCATTCCCTACCTACCCTCCTTTGCTTTATTGTCTTCTTGTAACTTTCAAACTCTCAAAGTTCGAATTGATTAGGTTCCGTTTCAAAGCCATAGTAACTGTGGTTCCGCTTGCTTGTCTATTATGAGGTATATTTATCATTATGTCGCCCGTTGTCTGAAAACCGTGTATTAAGTATTTAAAGACTGGATTTTACTATGGAGCTCAGAAACAGACAGTGTGGTGGGAACATCTAGAATACAGAACGTTGGAAGTCAACTGTTTCCAGTGAAAATGAAGGCGCACTAATCTATTTTCGTGCGTACTAATGCAGTCTGTGGAATCAGAAAGTACTGGGTACCATATGCGAAGACAGAACGACCCTCATATTAAGCAGTCAAACAAATTTCGTCGCTATGACTTACAAAGACTAGACAAGAAAAAATCTGAGTCCAAAGTATCTCTTAACTCCGAAATTTTAGACGCACAATAAGCTTGATCGTCGTTTACAAAGTCTGGCTTGCAAGCATACAAAGTGTCCCAAATAAACCATACTGGCATAACGTAATGTTTTATCGAAAGAAGGAGTGATTCGTCAAATTGGCCGAAATGAGGGCGTCCAGCTTGACGTCGACCACCATGCACTATCAGTTGATACACGTGCTTAGCTGTTATACAAGCATAACGAACAAAGGCTCCAGTAAAGTTTGGTAAGAAACAGAAATGCTCTATGTCGTCGGTGTACTCGATGACTGTGCCTTCAGAAAGCGATGAAAGAAACACATCGAAGCACAGTATCAGACTAAGATGCCGTCTATATAACCAGGTCAAACGACTTTGCAAACAAACTTGATGTAGGCCAGCATAGAATGACAAGTGAAATGTAGCTTGGCAGTACTGATATGATCACTCGGAATCGTGACATGCCATATCCTGTGAGGAGAGTCACGTAGACTGCGATCGAAAATCGACATGATCCTACAGCACCCGGATCGAACGTATCCGCTTACATTCTGTGCAGCTACGTCGAGACCTGTTCCCTCAGACTCTTCGACATGGGTGTGGAATAAACAGCGAAGAATTATTTGGGAAATAGCTATTAGACTTGCATGATATGCGTTGAGTTATCTCACCCAGGTGTAGCGACGCCCCTCCCACTTCATGTAATCATTCAGCAATAATTCGTTGCATATACACAGCAATCAACTAACTCGTATTATGCCACAATGGCACTAGTGTTAAAACTTGATGGCACAAAAATAGGATGGGCCAACTGTGCTCTTATGGCCCACCAAAGTGTGTCAGTAAAAAATGAATTGAGCGGACTGGCGATTACCAAATAACTAAACGATATCTCCGACATAATTCAATTCCATTAACCTTTCTGTATTGGCTACTTTGAGTGCTGGACTGTTAGTCTCGTGCTCTGACTGTATCGGTGATAGCAGGTAGTAGAAATGGTAACACAGTACAGCCATGATGAAAAGCACCATTCTCAGGAAAACTTTTGAGTAGATCATTGCATAATCCAACACTAAGAATGATCCCATAATAAGAGGCGCAAGGTGCTTTGAGCAGATTTTAGAAGATTGCTCTTTCTTCACTTATTTTTCTCACTGCGGTTCAAACGCCTCTTTGAAACTGTTGGCACGGAAGGCATGGTTCAAGCGTTTGAAGTGTTCCACTCACCCCCTACCCATTGGATTGACCTCTCACGTAACCGAGTCAGGCGTCCCAGGTTGGCGACAGATGTGACGTTCAAACCTCTGCAGAAACACTCACAGTTGATACAGTAGCTTTGGATGCCAGTTTTGGACGAACTTGAAGCGACTGCCTAATAACTCTAGTTCCATGGACTATCTTCTTGCATTTCAATGGGTTTTAAGAAACCTAACTTACGCTAAACACAGCGACTGGGTAGCTTCCGTGGCAGAGCACCTGGTTAATGCTTTAACCTGCAGTTATATTCCAAAACTATATTACTGTGTAAACTGGTGGAGCAGGGCTGACTTTTGGAAAGTAAAATGAAGATATAAGTAAAGTGTCACAAGACTCTTGCTTAAACTATTCCGCCAGTGATTTAAACACCCGCTCTCCTTGTATATTACATTTTCAACTTGTATCCTTGACTGGGACAGTAGCCCCTCAGATATGGTTTTAAGGATTCCTCATATTTTCGGCTGCACCAACGTGTTCTATTCTCGAGCTCCCCGGTTCCACTATGGGTCTGCTTCTCTAAAATGTTTCGTTTTATCCTGGTCTCTTATTATGCCCAATACAGCCCAGATTTTTACGCATTCTCTCTAAAACACCAATAACCTCAATGTTCCGAAATCTTTAGCTCACTGGAGACGTTAGGACAGTAGCTTCATATACCCTTTGGTAAGTGGAAACCTGAATAACTATAGTTAACAAGGTTAAAGAATTCTGATATCGCCTTGTGCCTGTCCATCCTTAAATTCGTCTCAGCTCTTTATGGTGTTAATTTGTAAAGAAGTCCACTGGCCTGAAGCTAAGCACCGCTCTCAATCAGAAAAATTTAAGCGGAACATTCGGTCTGCTTCTGTAGTGGGTTTTTTACTTCTAATAACTGTACAGGCAGCCAGTAGGATTTTAGATCTCTCATTGTAACTAGACCTGACTCACTGCGTTTGGGCAAGACGTCAGGTGTTCATTGAATCGCTTCAATTCATTGGCATGCTAGTGCAAATGTTTTGCACCACTATGCGCAACCACGTAAGTAGAACCCATGAGCTGTACAAAAATTTGAAAGACACTGTCGGGTAATATGATGGCGTCAGAAGAAATAATATACTGTCCGGGTGTACAAACGAAGATGGAACCAATATTCATTTTAGAGTAACATCGACTGATCAATCAACAGGTTTGGAACTAGGGTCGCAAGTTTCTGCCCATCACCAACTCAGGCTATTTATTTGTAGGCGGTAGTTGTCAAACGGTATCTGACTAGTATTTATCCCACTACCTGAAGCAAGGATCTTGCAGCTTTAATGCCTCGTATGGACCAGAAATTGGAACACGGTGCTCAAAGTGTACACAGACGGTAGCAAAACTTCCAAACGCGGGCCAACTCAGGCATGAACTACTCGTTGTTACGTCTTGAGTACAGATGACGTACAAAGCTGTCGTTATATGGAATTTGGGCACGGTTGTTTTAACGTCTATACCACGACAAATCATTTGAGCGCCTCCAAACGACCAGAATAAACATGAGATAAAAAACCGGTACACACTCAACTGATAATTAAAATACATGCATTTAAACCCCAATTGAGAGCCTATGAACTACCAGGTAAAAACGCCAAGAGCATATCTGCATTTGATTTCGTCAAAATGGATAATACGATCGATTTGAATCGGCTTCAGTACTTACATGGTAACGTCAGGTTCACTGAAGGGAACAGAAGTTCTGTAGAACAAAGGCAACGTTGCACACAGTTTGTTTTTCGGACGAACTTCAAATATGTCATGACAAATGTAAAGTTTCTCAGTAAATTTATACTTCATCATTTTTGGGCTATCCGATGCCCACAACCGAAAAATTAATGAACATCCAAATGGGTTTTAACACTGATCGTACAAATCTGCAGAGAAACACCAACATTTTAGGCCACAGCGAATTTTAGGTTGTGTCTAAAATCAATTATTTTGGCAAACACAAAATCCAGGCTGATCATATTGTGAAGAGATTTAACTGCAAATTTTCTGCCAGCTGTGAAAATTTTGCAGTAAAGTGCAACTTCGGTATAATAACACCAACTCTTTTAGGAGAGAATACTGTTGGGAACCGATTTCAGCTATCTAGTTTCCACAGAATCTACCCAGGTGTGTGTATTGTCCTTCACGATACAAGCACCTCGAAAAACTTCTTACAATGTAGTTTGTGTGGCATAATTTCTGTCACAGACTTCGCGCAAATCAGAATCCCTGTCCCCCTTGACTTTTCGGACTGATGTCCTTTGAACAGATGCAAACCATAGCTTACCCTTACTAAATATCCCTGTCTAGGCTTGGGCAACCTGGCAGTATCCCAGCCCTCGTGCAACTTTCGGTTGGCATGGCAGCTAGGCACCGGAAGTGTGTTACAGCTGAACGATTTATTTTTTCCCTTACTAAGTGTTCGATGTTCACTTCAGGTGAACAACAACAGACGCACACGTAATTCATTGACGTTTCGAGTGGTTTCATTGCGGAACTGTAGAATGTGGGCACAGGGGTGAACTGAACCAAACGCAAATTAAATACAGCAGGTGTGTGAGTATTACTAGAATCAACTTTAGGCTCCATTCGAACACAGTTCACAGTTCAAAGCGAGGGATTTCCACCACAGTGAACTAATTGCTCAACAGGAAGGTCCTCAGCTTGACGAAGTCGCTGGATTTTTTTTCATTTTGACTGGATATGAAGGCACAAAAACGAATGTAGATGAAATTAGATATGCAATAAAAAGATGGGGATAAGGATGAAACAGAACTGAATCATCTTCTCTACAAAGTAAGTTGAAGTTTTCCGAAAAGACACTAAACTCGTCGGTGATTTTAGCTAACTACGAGAGAGGCGTAAATCGAACTTTGAGGTGAGCAGCCGAAGAAACTTAGCACTGCATATTAATCACAAACTACTCAGCAAGGCAGAGCTAAGTTTGGATCCGCTTTGAAATGCCATGCTAGTCCAGGGTGATAACCTCCGATGTGAATCTGACCAGGCCTTTGCTTCATCACAGTTTTGTAAAGGTCTGGTCTCTGGTTATAGTAGGCCTTCTTATATTCGGTCAAAATCACTTCTGTTTATTTGAGCTTTAGCACAACCAGGAGGGAGAGGTAAGATGTCAGCAGATACATCTGTTACATTAACTTCCCTCAGTTGTGTAATGCGTGTTGAAAGTAGTTCACTCGTGCGGTTTAGTAAAGAACTGCGTGTTTGCTGTTCACAACAAGTAGGCTAACCTTGAATAGATTCGCTTACCATCTCGATGATGTGTGACAAAATTTATGCGTTATTGAATAAGGGAAATTCTTCATAAATAGAACTACCCACAAGGTTACTGAAAACTCTTGGACCTTGTGAATAGTTTCTTTTATGAAAATATACTGCGATTTCTCGAATATCGTGCCAATTGAATCATGAGGTGGCCTGTGTGCGGCACATTCAGTTGTAGAATATCATCAACGAGAGATTCAGTTGAGTCTCTCGTGAAAACCAAATTGATTTGCAAATGAATGTAATTCTTGAAGGGCAATTCTTTTTGTGCAAGTGAATACACATTTAGTGTTTCCAAAAGTTGTGGCCCTGGGAGAATCTGCCCGCCCAAATGGCGAGAACAGTGTTTTCCTGATCTGCATAGGACAGGACAATGATTAAGGCTTGAAGACACTCATTGATTAGTTAAAACGATTCGCCATAAAATCAAAACGTACCTTAGAATTAGTGGTTTGGTTATCAAATCAGACGGTTTATTACACAAAGGCTGACATCGCAAAAGAATGTCGCGTAGGATTCAGACACGGCTAAACCTCGTGTATATATGTGACACGGTCCCCACCTGCTTTTGCTGTGGACTGGTTTTCAGTGTCCACTGATCACGCTCATGGGAATGTCGAATTTACTTAAGAGGAACGGATGATACATTTTTTAGGGTTCACAGGTTTGCAGTTCCTCGTGATGCATCAAAGTCAGAAGTTTTTACAGTAAACAATCGTCGAACGACAGACAACCGAAAAATCGTTAACGTGCTCAGAATAAGATCATGACGTGACACAATCTAGTCTGGCCGTATGAACCGGGATTGTAGCACTGTTATTATTTCTTAGGGTAAATTGCACAACACCCGGGACACTGTGGTTCTTTGAAAAGCGAATAAACACCACATTTATTGTTCAACTGGTCTGGCGATCAACTTCATGCTTATTTGCTCTTCGCCCTCATTCGGACCAGGAGTTGACGACGTTGGTGTTTATCCTCATAGTACTCACCTTACGGTGATGAGTTTATTTATTCAGAAAGACAAACAATGCACACACCTTCGTTTTTATCCGGTTTCATATGGATCGTTAAGTCCCGGATTTTTCTCAGCACTTGTTTGTTCATCGAATAGCCAATTACTTCGTACACGACTGAAAAGTTAAAAAAAGCAGGGTGTATTAATTTGCACTTGTCCCCTAATTAAAAGTATTTTGAGGAGCGGATTGCTCCAACTAATGGAATTAATTGGTGCATTTCTCCGTTGTTTTCTTCTATTGGGGATTCAGCTATCCCCAGTACTTCCTGTGTTTGGGAGGCGACAGTTTGTCGAACAGTAAACACATTCTACGGCTTAATACACACTTTAAAAAATTCGTGGTGAATAGAACTAAGCATATTTGACATTGTAAGACCTGGTGCACATATTATTAATCATATCCATTAAATCTGCCTTGATCATAAATATAAATGAATAAAATGTAGGAACAGATTTTGAATTCGCTGATCCGAGTAGCGCTTAAGGTTTGTTTCTGCATCCTGCCAGCTAGATTTGACGAGACTTCAAACCGATTCAGGCGGCGTCAATGACCTCTACGCTCGCACGCTCCAGTGGACTCATTAGGAGTTTACAGTAAATTAGTCATGCAAATGAAGCATTTCATTTACCTCCTGCTTTCGAGAGTACTGGTGAAGTAATAATAACGTACACTTCATCAGTATCCCTTAGTAGAAACTGGTTAGGACGTAGTTGTCAAATACCGCCAAACAGCTGGGTTTTTTAAAGAGGAGAACCATTTTCCAGTCCCATAAGGGGTCTGTCAGACTTCGAGAAGTACATGCCTCAACGACCAAAAGTTGCCTCACTGAATTAGAGTTTTGCTCTAAGGAAGAGCATTCTGCAGAACATTTCATCTTCCTCAACTTTCTCGTTTATATCTTTAGCAGCGGAGCGGCGGAGAGAAGAACTTACTTGTTTATCATAAGCAGCAAAGTAAAACCGAGCATCACTCTCCGGTCAAAATGCTCCCCATTATGCTGAACGGCACCATTCATGGAAGCATCAAGACTTTTTATTTCACATGACAATCGAACAAAACTAACTTCACGCACTCGGTTTCCAAAAAGACCTTTTGCACAACGATTCAAAAACTGACGTTCCTAAATACCTGGACATCGCTAATCCATCTATATCGAAACTGCACATATTTTCGCATCGTGGTACCGTTTTGCATAGAATCCCTCAAATAAGATGGATTTTTAATTTTTGTCTTTCTTTACTTTTTTGTTATATATTTTAAGAATAATCTATCTACTGGAATTATTGTTTCAACTTTATAGTGACTAAATTCAACTGCATAGAACGATGCTACCTGGAACTTCTCAATTATTTGTGATGCTACGAAAACTTTTCACCCATGTACCCCATCCAAACGACTGGCTGGCGTCAAATAGAAATAAAATCAGGATTCAGACAATATAACTCCAAAATTTCCAGGAGGTTTACAGGACCCGAACAAACTCCCAAACCGCCAAGGGAATTTTTCTTCTAGACTTTGTTATCCAGTCGTCTATTTTTTTGACCTTGGTACATTTTTTTCACAAAGCTACAGATTTGAACCAACAAATGTTTGGCATGTACAATTTATTCACACTCATAAAATTTGTCATACGCAGCTATGAACGTGTGTTTCAAAACGGTTTGAATACTTACTCTGTTGCAAGAATACACAAAATAGCCAACTATTCATCTTTTCAATCTGCTCACTTGAATCCTTCTGACACGCAGTCTCAACAGTTGTGTTCACATTAGCATCCCGAGCGTGTTTATTCGTCTATCGCTGCGAGTACATTTTAGCTGACTGCACGTCCAACAGAGTTGTTAGTGTGCTCTCCTCTGTTAGATCAATTTCGTGTCAACTGAACGTGATTTATTCCAGTCCGTCGTATTCGACAACATCACTCACAACCCCACAAATGCTGCATATTTTCTGGAAAGTTGGATCGCTGCCCACATCCAGCTGAACAATGGAGTGGCATTATTTAGAAATTCCGATAGAACACTACCCATTATTTGTACCAAAATTTAGTGTTCAAATCTAGTGGTATTATGCACCCAGAACGGACGATCTGTTTCGTGCACGATTTTGTAGAATCAAATCGCTTTCTCGCCTAATCTCCTAGGGCAGGTTAAAACGAAATTCCGTAACTCTCGTTCAAAAAGGTCAGTGTTGACGCCATCATTTGTAGCTTTCACTGTGCGAAGAGGAAACGATAAAACTAGTCCAACACAACGCTGAACCATTCTCCTTGTTGGAATTCTGATTTTAGTGCGTCGACTTTTAATTTCAACCACACGTAGTGATTGGTTTTGTCATCTACTTTGCACTGAATAAACGCACAAAGGAACGAGCTAATTCCATACATTTTCCGAGTCGATTTCGGTTCAGTTAGGTCCCAAAAACAACGTGCACCTTTCTGAAAATATTCGAAACAGACAATAACGTGTAACACGGTTGCATATAAACCGAATAAGCACTTTCGTCTGTAGGTTGCAGGCTGGGCTTATCAAAGCTATTTGCTACTACGTTGACTTTATCCAAACCGTGTTTGGTCTTTTAGACTACAATTCTGGATGGGATCGACTGCCATAACGTCATGCCGTCTGGCTTTCTTAACTTTTCGTTGTATATTGCGGTGATTTACTTAGAAAAACACTATTTGCTACAGGTGAATACCCAGTCCTTTCGAAAATCCTGTGTCTTTAGATTGTGTGGTACAAGAACTATTTTGGACATAGTATCAGCGCAGCCGGCTCCCCAACTTTTAGTGTCAACGAAAAAAGCTGGGTGACCCAGGCTACTTAATGAGACGAAAGTGGAGTTGCGGAAGGGCAACGATAAGTTGTATTGTCAATGATACCACCCCGACAGAATTAGGCACACGGACTAGTCCTCACTTCGCAATATGCATTAGAGTCAGAAGATGTCCATCTTTATGTTTTTGGCCGTAGAAATTAGAAAAGACAAACAGCCATCGAACTCCTCTGTGGCACGCAGTGTACCGCCTGCTGCTTGTCAGTATAATACATAGATCAGTTTTTGAGCGGATGCAGACAAAACGTAACAGCACGGATGCTACGGAAGTGGCACGCTGAATCTGCCACAAAATCATCGCAAAATTAGTAACTTTTATGTAGCCTCTCGAAGAATTATGTAGTGAACAGAGCCCTCGTAAAGCTCCCTGTAGAACCCAAAGGCTTCAGAACACTTCACTGAATTCAATGCACCCATGTTTTGGCCGCCTAGAAAAAATTGACGCAACTTTTGGCAATGTTTTATGTAACCTCTGGAACTTGTGAGAATGACAGCGAACTTCTTTCTAATTGACGAGACCTCACAATCCCCATGAGGATGAGGTCAACTCGAATAATATTATTGTCGATTTCTTTCTTCTGTTTTTGCCGTACAACGTGATTCCCTTTTATTGCTATTTTGGTTCTGCGCCTATACCACTTTTCCTGTTTGCTCTTTGACCTTGTCATCGGGCGCGTTGTTTACGTTCACATGTTGTTTCGCTATCTTGTAAACACGTGGCTTTGAGTCGGTGTGGGCCTTCAGATCCGTTAGGAATTATCAGTCCCTAGGTCGATGCATAGGAGCCGGCATAATCGCAAGACTCGAGATTTGTGAATTTTTGATTATTTTATTATTGTATTTGTGGTACCGCGGTTGTAGATAAACCTCTGTTTGAACGATTGGGTTTTGGGGTTCTGCGCGTAACTCAACGTGGTCCAAAGATTTCTGGGAAACAATATATAAGTACAGTCAAAAATTGTCAAATCAGGTTGATAATACCAGCGGTTTTGTTGTCTCACGCCACTACCATAAAATTTGCACCTGATGTCCAATTGTTTTGGCCGTTCACAGGATTTTGAAATTTTTTTCAAAAGATCAGCGGGCGCGTTGTTTACGTTCACATGTTGTTTCACTATCTTGTAAACACGTGGCTTTGAGTCGGTGTGGTCGATGCATAGGAGCCGGCATAATCGCAAGACTCGAGATTTGTGAATTTTTGATTATTTTATTATTGTATTTGTGGTACCGCGGTTGTAGATAAACCTCTGTTTGAACGATTGGGTTTTGGGGTTCTGCGCGTAACTCAACGTGGTCCAAAAGATTTCTGGAAACAATATATAAGTACAGTCAAAAATTGTCAAATCAGGTTGATAATACCAGCGGTTTTGTTGTCTCACGCCACTACCATAAAATTTGCACCTGATGTCCAATTGTTTTGGCCGTTCACAGGATTTTGAAATTTTTTTCAAAAGATGTCGCAATTACGGATGTTGCACGACTATGAGCTTTCAAGTCTCTCCCTTATCTGTACTCTTGGCAGGGAACTCTGCTACCCCTCGTTTGTTTGATGGGGATTTTGTGACTCTTATTTCCTCGTATTACCTCAGGTAATCTCATCTCTCATTTCTCCTTTTCTTTTTGAAATTACTAAGAAGATAACAGATTTCACTTCTATGTTCTATGTTTCTGAAGAAAAGTATTTCAACTACTTGTTTGGGAGTGTATATTTTACGTGAAAACTCTCCTACAACGCGTTATTTTTATCTGCTGATAGACTACAATTGAGGCTATTTAGGAAGCTTTGTTCACATCCGGTCAATAAAGAACTTGATATCGCCACATTGTTGACAGTCAACGCCAACGCATGGATTACGGTCCATATTTCCAAACCTTTGAACTTCATCCAAATATGGGTGTAAAATATTTATCCATCGTTGAGGGGCCCCGGATTTTAGTGACGTTCCATTACACGGCAACCCACGAAACTTACGGGTCTCGTTTATCCTTAGGATCATTCAAAATAGCAACTTTTTGTTGGTTACATATTGCTGCATTATTCTGCCACATTTTGGCACCTACCCGGCCCCACTGTATGCTACTCGGGCTGGTAGTTAGCTAATCCGCAGCCATCTATCGAGTTATTCACCTCCTACCGGGCTTGTCCCCGGGTCGAATGATTCCGGTGCTTCTTGATATCATTTCCTGTCCCTACACTAACGTCAGCTGTTTTCCGTTTTTATTTTGTGTCTCCAAAGTACAATCACTCCTGTCCCCGAAGCATATTTAAAAGAGGCTTTGTGACAAAACCTGTATGTGGAAAAGAGAAACTAGGATTTGATTACCAGCAGGTGAGCTAATTTTGTTGTTGCGTCAGTTCTTGACACGCCGGTTTCTTTAAATTTTGACATTTGTTGGCGCATATCTTAACACGTATGGAACAAAACCTCCGCTCACCACTCAGTGTAAAAGTAATCAGGAATGATCCATGCAAATTTTTAAACGTTTCCAACAGTGGAACCAGTCTGGACATCCCGCGGTATGCGGCTTTTGAAACTGCACTTGACGATAAACGCAGTGCTAAGTACCAACCAACGGCGTCATGAAAACCATGCTTATGAACAAAAAATCCCACTTAATTGCAGCTTTTTCAATTGCGAATTAAAACCACGTAGAAATGTATATTTCCGCATGCTCCATCTGGCTTTCACCGGAGAAAAGCCGAGTAGCCTGCCTTTTTCCGGTAATCAGTCTCTCATTGGCTACATTATCATTCTTTTTCATGTCTATTTGATATCAGAGGGCAGAGTAACTGCTAATAAAGATCGGGATTTAAATAACTATCCTGCAGAGGGCTACACAATAACTTCTTCAGGGTAAACAAGCATTACTCATCCTTCAAAACCTCCGCCTGACATCAGTAGAAAAATGGCGTAAACTTCGAAATGGATACTAGCGAACGCTTGCACATTTATCCACCAATTTGACTCTTGGTAAATCCAAAACATCGGGAAACCTTACCTTCTAATAGGAGCGAACGTCGTCATTTCAAGCACTGAAACCTCCAAGCTGCAGCTTAGAGCCTCGCGTAAGCGCTATTAAATGTTAGACGGGGTTTGACAGGGAGTTTTATGCACTTTGAGAATATGCCAAAAAAATTTCCATTATTCTTTGATTTAGCAGAGCTCATTAAAGCTTTTCATGTGATAGAAAGCAAAAAAATATTTCAGGGAATTGTTGGATAAAAGACAGATCAGCATGTGCTATGTGTTGTATCCTGTTTCCATTCGTTCCGGTCAGCTCGACTCCCTTTAACCTGGAATTACGTGCACTGAAATCAACTGGCACCTAGGTGAAGTTGGGACGGTCAATATGGTCTCAAGTACGCTTGCAATAGCTAAAATCCACATGCGTGTTGTGCGGCAGCAGCCAAAAAACAAGGCAACGTACCGTACGCACAACATCCCGCAGGTTTACTCTCTGGACGGCTCAAATTGGAACACAGGCGGTTGGCTACAGACAGATAGGCATCGAAGGCTTAACGGGGCTAACATATGAGCAGTATTTTGTTAAGAAGGCAAGCTGTGTAGTCGTGGGTGTTTGCCAAATGGCATATCGTGGTACTACCTGAATGAATGCAGCTGGTAAAACATTTTTTATAGTTGAATTCAGTATAAGTTGGCAGGATCGGACTCATAACCCTCTAAATAACATAAACGAGAAACAGCGCCTGGAAAGGGTTGAAGTGTAGCATTTTTAACCTACGATATTTTTGACAAAAATTCAGAAGTTCGCTCAGGCACACTAGAACAAGTACAAATTCAACATTTTGGGGTGTCGACAGAAAAGAGGTATGCATCCACCAACCACAGTGTGGATAACCTTAAGCAAAACAGCCCTCCTAGAACCCTAGAGATCTGAAAGGCCGTCACAATGAAGGTTGGACTGTTTTTTTCACAGGCGTCAGCCAGCTGAGAAGGACAATAACAAGGGCTCAAGTTCGGTCTCAAATTACCATAAGCATGAGGTAGACAGTCCTGAAATACAAAGAGATAAACCTTACTTGATTGGAACACTCAACCTGAACACCCGTTAACCCTTCCCGGCTGTCCATCACACTACAGGTGCGGGAAGCAATGCACAATCAAGCATACGTTTTATTGCAACATACCCAAAAGCAAACCGCTTTCATTCCGAACCATCGGAGCATTTCGGGAGCCGAATCAAAACATGTGCTTGGTCTAAATTGGTTTAACCAGCCAACCTAGGTCCCTCCAACGGCATCCCATGGCTAAATGTTGGAGTGGGATAAACTTGCGCTTTGCGATCGGTAACTCCGCGGTCGGAATCCGGCCGACCTATTTTTTACATGCTACGGTCAGTGCATAAGTGAAGGAATCAACGCCAGTTACTTTCTTTTCCAAGCCTTAATGCTTTCATTTGTTCTCGCAAACTGATGTCATTTCTGAAGCGCGTTTCTTTACAGAACGCTATTGGTTTGCTAACAGTCAATCATGGAGCTAAAATACGCCCATATAAGATTAAAGCAACTGAAATATTGGAGCTAGGAAAGTCTTGGATATGTGGTCATGATCATTTCCGGATAAAAATTTCGGTTTTCTACCAACATTATATTCAAGCAAGGGATTCTAGAAAGGTTGCGTGAAGGTGAAACCGATAAAGAGCAATCTAAGATACGTGGCCGTGCCTTGCAACGTTAAATTTTACACATTCCAAGCGTAATACGCGGAGATGTCCTACAGTGAATTCTCCAATTATTCACATTATTTACTATCGTCTTTTAACTACTCATCTTTTCTCATTTTACGCGCATTAAGCAATCAAATTGTTTTCAGCTGGCCTGCACCCGAATACTTTTTGAATCCACGTGCTTCCTAGCTTGACCAATCAGAATGCCGAAGTGTTCACGTCATTGCACACGTGAATGGCCCTCACTAGAAATAAGCCGAAACGAATTTCACGGCAACCATGGGATTTCAGGCCTGCGAATTTTCCCGAGAGTTCGCATAATCCGGTTGCACACTTCCATGATACGTTGCGCAAAGCATTTTGATTAAGTTAGTTGGCTATCAAGGTCGCCCGCTACCGCCGATTCGAATACTACTGCAAGTTTACGACATTAGGCGCCGCTCATTAGAAGCACAACCAAATTATTTTCGCCGAGACTATAGGGTTTTCGAAGTTGCAACTTTTAAGTGGAGTAGGTGTAATCCGAAATGTGTAATCACCGAAATGATATGTTGTTCACAGCGTTTAATTTGAGTGAGCAAAATTTGTCGGTCGTGGACCATCACCGATTCGCACTTCGTTCACGGTTTGCGAGGGATAGATAACGAAGTAGCGCTTTAGCATATTTCGACGTTCTTTGGTGTTCTCTAAGGATGAAACAAAATTTGCAGAATATCCAATGCAAATTCCATTCCGAAAAATAGGTCGTCGACGCATGTTTGCTTTATGCTCCTCAGATTTAACAAATGAGCTGGGTTTGTTCGGCCTAATTCAGCGCAACGCACTTTTCTATAGAGCTCGTCTTTCATTTGATATAACAGTGCTAGACAACTGTGTGAATTACGCGGTGTCACTGGGAGGGCCAGTTCTACGGATTATCCTCTTTCCCAGGTGTACTTAAACGTGGATAATATAGCGTCGCAAGATACCTGCGGGTGTATTATCATCACAATAATACCATTACTCCTAGGAATGAAAATAGGAATTGCTGATCACCATGATAACGGTACCTGTCATCACCCACTCAGCTGCTTAAAAGCCTACAACTATTGCCGGATCCAACAACCTTTATATCACGCCATATCGTCTTTCTGCAAAGCTCATGCCTGAGAACCACCACCCTTGACAAATTATGCTTCTGTTTATCGGTTGCATCAGTACAAAAATAAAGCTTACTTAATCCGTTTCTCGCTTTTGGGAAGCGGGTTTCACTCGAGTGGGTATCTGAAAACAAAAATGTATAATCAATTAAAACTCGTGTACATCTTGCACAATATCACTGAAAACGCACAAGTAAACTGAGTTGTAGTGGCTTACCCAAATAGCGCTTAAAAAATCCCGTTATCCACAACTGCCAATCGGTGTCCACGCAGAAGCCGGAGTCCTGCTGTTATAGAGATGAAAATACTACTTGCCCAATTGCTGTCAGTTAGAGGCTTGTGGGAACATAAATGATTTGATAGCGAGATTCGGCAACAGTATGCAATGATGGACGAAGAGAAGTTAAAGCTGAAGATTGGTTATACTAGTCAGCCGTAGGATCCAGTGGTATAGACTTCAGCTATATGATTTAAGGTCCATACAAACATGCACCCATGAATGCAGCCGTGGTGGAGGTCCAGTGATATAGCGGGTCCTTCCTGCCAAAGTTGCTCATTTGAGGCAATAAATCCTAAATAAACTTCACTTCTGCTTCATGATAACGATACCATATGGATTAATAAAATCAAAATCTCCAACGTCCTTATCATAACTTGTAGCCATCGCATACTCAATCGCAGTACCGTTTCAACAACTAGTGGCTGCAATCTGATTAATCGGTCAGCTAACGCGGTTACGTTTGTATACCAACACTTTTTATCTTCAGCATCCGATTATACATAAAAAGCTTTCACATTAGAGACGCACGTCACATGTCGAAATTTGCTCGTTATTTCATGCTGTTTTGAGGCTCCATTCCACGTCTGTAAGTTTTCGTCCAAATCTTCCTTCAGATACCCACTCAGGCAGCCTAGATAGAACCTGACGACGTGAACGCCGTTGGCAGCCATATCTTGCAGCGTCTCTAACCAGTAGGGATTTCGCTGTCCTTAAGTTGGAAGACAGCAGCACCGACAGCACCCGAAATTCGGTGATCACTTTATTGCCGCCCCGTCAGGGCAAGGGTCAACCACTTCTCTGCTTAAGTCGCACCGAATTAAGCACGGAAAACGACAATCTTCGGCAAGCGATGGTTCGTCATACGCAATACATGCATCAACATCTGATTTTGGACACACGCCTTGGCAGAAATCCTGTTGCACAACCGAAGACGTGCCTCGTTATGAAGCTCTGGTCCGAAACAACAAATGTCGAACACCTGAAGACGTCTCAGTTGCACTGCTTAAATAAGCCAGTGAACTGAAACACACCATTTCGTTTGGCACTCTCTGGCATGTAAGAGGCGTGGTCAGTAACTGCATGAACGTACACCTTGAGAGTGCACGCCAAATGACGGAATGTTTTTGTTCAATTCATCCAAAAGTTACCCAAACCTTCTCCTACCATAGGTTGACAACGATATAATTTGCATATTCCACATCGACAGGGCTTCCGTCAGAGGCTATTTGAACGCCGAGATATTGAGGACCTTCCAGCGTTTCTCTCATCCACCCACCGATCACGAAATTGTATAATAATGGAGAGAGTGGGTAATCCTTGCAAGCGTTGCCTAGTATAGAAAATCTTTTGAAGGCACTGGAGAATAAGTAGCACTTATTATGGTTACTTCTGCTAAATCTTACGTACCTAGTCCACCAGTTTTGCACCCCGTATCCCCTACAGCGCAAAATACCGCACTATTGTCACCTATCACTCAAACTGCCTAGCCCCCCTAAGATACTTACACCCTGTGCCGAAAATAATCCCCCGTCTCCTGCACTGCAAGAAAGGGAAAACTGAAATGGAAACGAATTTTGTTGGACGTCTGTGCCGCTGGACTGAGCAAGACAATCATCCTAAGAGTTCCAAGATCCTTGACAGCAGCTAACAGAATTTCACCATACGCAGCAGTATGGCGCCGAGGCAACTCGTTTTGTAAAGCCTTGACTCTTTTTGGACTGTAACTGCGCCATTGATATGTAACCTCATCCTGCAAACAGCGACAACAGACATCTAACGTTTTATCTAATCTCATGTCCATGCACGCCTCGGGTTAGCTTATACAGGCGTATCATGATGCCGTATGCCCACATTTGTTCGCATCGTCCCGTGAATCTATCACCATTGTTGAAATCGGACAGTGTCGTCAAACTGCAGTATTTATGATTCGCGACTACTTTTGGCTGTCTGCTATTTTGGGCCAAATTATAACTCGTAACATAGTGCCCTCTAGAAGATATTTTCACACTTTTTTCTACTTTGGGCTTCCAAGGGAGACACGAATTTCCAAGTGCCTTGTTTGAATCAGCGTAATGTATCACCGTGGGCCCACCGTGGACCCAAAATTGAAATTGGCCCATGCTCGTCCTAAGTTGTCATGATTCCATGGGCAATCCTCGCTACCATGGAAGAGCCAGGTAACTTTCGAAGCTCCTCATGTACGGGGCTGACCACAGGCTCAAGTACGACGACGCGATTACGGTACCACGTCTGCCATACCCATCCTGATTGCAAGTCCGTAGTTCATATCCCAAATATTCCCCGACCGAGTGTTCCACGCGTCTATGAGACCGTACCAGCCAGTCGGATGCACGCAAAAGCTTAGAAGCGACGTCTGGTAGTTCCGCCCATAGGCACACAAATTCTTCTAATGGGACCATTAATTGGCCGGTATAACGGCGAAGGTAAAAAAACTTGCCGCACACTCGATAGAATGTGTGCTGACCATCAGTCAAAAAAACTAGCTTAGTCGAATTTCTGGACTTCGTTCGTCCGGACGCCTAATGCAACCATAGAAAACTTTTTCCAACACAAACCGCCATCAGCTGTTTCATTTTGCCTTCGATCCGATATTGAAAGCGTAGTCTTCAGATTATTTCCAAATCCAATAAAGAAAAAAACACGTTAAATACTAACTCTTCCACAAATTTTCCACCGTCATTATGGGAACGTCATGCGAAGCCACTACAACTATTAAAGCATTAAATCCGCGCTCATCCTGAACCTCGAGTAAGTTTAAACAACTCCCGACAAAACTATTGCCACATGGAGAGATCCTGAGGGGTCGGACAAATACCATAAAGTGCTAAGCTTTATGTTGAAGTTGGTCCTCTCCGAACTATGATTTCAAAGAAGTTTTGGGTGTGCTTCTAAGGCACGTTAGGCGCAGATGAAAACATCATCAATTCTTGGCATAATTTAACGTTCTGCGCTGTTTTTCAAAGGGGGGATAACATCTACTGAATGTCCAATCTAAATTCTAGCCGGGGTGATTAGTGGTTGTATGTGGTATAAGCGTCATACAAAAAAAGTTACGTAATATTTTTCACCCAACTTTGGTGTAACACTTTCTTAAGCTCATCTTGCTTGTGGTGTGATAATCGAGGACGAATTCATGTTTTGTCCAGTATTGAGGCAAGCTTGCATCTATGTGGATGACCGTCATTTTCATATATGCAAAACTGCTTAGTAGGTTCAGCGATTTCATACGTCTGCACTGGACTAACCAACAT
>NW_008751929.1:516615-542682 GCF_000715545.1 Opisthorchis viverrini | reverse complement strand
ACTTCCTGAGTTTATGGCGTGTAGCGGGTAGCCGTGTGGCTGGATGACGACCAGAAGCACGGGAAGCTCGTATGGGAGCAACTAGGTATAATGACAATAGTAAGTTGCCGTAAAAGATGTTAGCCACGCTTTGCGTGTCAGCAGAGAGAAAGAACCCAGGTCAGGTCCTATGGCACAATGAGATTGCAAAGGCTTCAAGAATGTCCGGGGAAAGGATGTCCAATCTAAATTCTAGCCGGGTAGTGGTTGTAAAGGCTTCAAGAATGTCCGGGGAAAGGATGTCCAATCTAAATTCTAGCCGGGTTGATTAGTGGTTGTATGTGGTATAAGCGTCATACAAAAAAAGTTACGTAATATTTTTCACCCAACTTTGGTGTAACACTTTCTTAAGCTCATCTTGCTTGTGGTGTGATAATCGAGGACGAATTCATGTTTTGTCCAGTATTGAGGCAAGCTTGCATCTATGTGGATGACCGTCATTTTCATATATGCAAAACTGCTTAGTAGGTTCAGCGATTTCATACGTCTGCACTGGACTAACCAACATCCAGATGAGGTATCTTTCCCTTTGGAGAGTATGACTTCACCTAACTGAGTTATGTCATTACCGGCAGATAAGGCCCACCACTGCTTGTAATCACGATAATCCTACCCATTTTCGCCTACCTTGGCTACGTGTAATAAACACTAGGCCTATACACATGCGCACCAGTGAAAATGAAGCCACCACTATATGTGATAGCCTAGTCCAGTGGCCATCCACAGGCCTTCGTCATCATAACCGTCCGCTCTGTCACTCCTTAATGCCCACGCCTGAAAATTAAAAACCATCGATTCCGAAATGTTTTATTTTTTGCATGGCACTGTACATCTGTAATTAATAGTCGTTTCGTTCCGCTCTCCGTAAACCAATTCCGCCCGATAAGGGATTTGAAATGAAAATATATATATATGAAAAATATATACTTGCTAAGATTCTTCGGACATCTTACTATTAAAGGAGGAAACTTACACTGTGCTCAGTTAGTCCCACCGCCGACAACGAAAGATCCGTGTGACAACCGATGTTGGATCCAGGGAAATCAACACTAAAGAGAGGTGCGCACACGGCAGCCGTAAGATCGTCATATATATACTTGGCACTACACACGTCTTTAAAAGTGTATCAACGGATGCCACCGCAGCAACGATCTAGTCAGCGTGTGAGTACTTATGGCCGAATGCGCCTCTTCAATGTACTGAAGCCCAACGTTACGCCATTTCCGCTTTCCTAAATTTATACTCTGTAGCTTAATAGAATCAACTGTTTTGACGTTCCCACCAAACCTGTAACCGTTTTATGCTATGTACCACCATCAACCAAGTGCTCCATTCTTAGACAGCGGTTATCAGTTCCTGTGCTTGCCAACGCTTGTGCAAGCGCCTTGTCACGGCTAAAAAGATTTCCAGATCTCAGACACACATGTTGAAGACCGCTCTCTCTTTCAGGTAACTCTGGGGACCTATCCCATGTCTGTCATATCGAATTTTATATCATGAGACTCATCGTTCGCCCCAAAGTTCTGCTTCCCATATTCACTGCTTCAAGCGTGCACCAACTACTCCAATACAAGAGTTTCTAAGAGAGCAACTTCCGTGTCCATGTAACATACATCGCCACCGTTCCACGGAACCAATCGTTGTCCTCCAAGTGAACGATGGACTTTGGATCACTATAATGCCTTCCCTCGCTTCGCCTGCCTACCCACAATGGTCCTTTCTAATCGGCCTTTTCTGTAACTGCCCAGCCTTAAACAATAACCAACTCTTTTTGCATTATGTTCACGTTTTATGTGTTCTTTCCCTTAAGGTCGAAAGATTGGGCGGTCAACAGCGCTACCTTTTACTCTACCCACTTCCAAATGACTTCCTAATCCCATGCTGAGTCACATCCTCCGCCTTTGGCGGTAGAGAAAACGAATAGGTAGATGCCTGCGCAGCTGAATTAAGTTCGCCTTTGTTGCAGCATATAATACGTGGAACTTTCCTATGAATCCAAAATAACGATCACAACAAGGTGAAAATCGCTGTTTGATGTGTGAGTTAGCCGTGTAGTGGCCTGGTCCCCCAATAAGTTAGTTCACCAGGAGTGTGTGGCAAAGAAACAAAAGTAATAACACTAGGTTGGGTGTACAATAATAAAGAGGTCAGATGGAATAGACCCACTAACAATTGTTCTCCTTAAAATAGTTCGTCGTTTGCCCAGTTCAGCGAATAAACAATAATCCAATTATGCTGGTCCAGAGGTCTTCTTCTGAACAGTTCCCAATCATATTAGATTCCGAAGATGGTCTGAAATGTTTTGGTACCAGAGTTAGTACATGAGACTCGCGAATGGCCGCTGCAAGCGCGAGCGAAATCAGAAGAGAGGGTCGAAGCACGTCACCACGCTTGTATTCCGTGAAATTGTAGAAGTGCGCGTTTTTTCAGTTTTCCGTATTCCAACGATTATGCAATTGATGATATACGTAGGGTTATAATGGAAGCAAAATAAAGGTACAAAACTCCACAGCAAGACATGCGAATGGCAAATGGTGTGACCCCTGATGCGGTTCGTTTCGCATAGCTTGTACGCTTGTCCTTAAGCTGTAGGTGCAACCTGCTGTTGCCTTCTCGCATAGGCATGCATTACAATCACGCGCTCCACGTTTTTCGGATCTCCTGTACTTAAAGTAGCATGTCTTTACTTGGCATGCTACTCTTATCTGTCGCCCGTAACTTCTGTTCCGTGATACCGCCACTGCCATACTCGGATTAATTGCCTGTCCGTAGTTCACCGGATCCATACCATTTAACGACCCACAGTATCACTAAATCTGCCGAATCGCTGCCAAAACTTCAAAGAACTTGCTGCTTTATTGGACTGTCCATGTTAGCGAGAGACCAAATAATCCTTCCCATATCGCTGTCAACCAATGGGTGAAGAAAACATTCGCGAGCACCCGATACAGCCTTTGCTGGTTAGCATGAAAAATCTAACAAACACACTGAATGCATTTAAGTCCTTGGCCTTTCCTGGTGGAGTGTCTGCTTCAAAGATGGGAAACATCGTTCTACATAGCTCAAGTGTAGCTGAGCCATTTTGAATTCGCACGAACGACGACCCCATGAGTATTGTTCATTTAAGTTTCCGAAGTACTTCAAAACGAAATACAGGAGAAAATGTGCAAAGCAAACAATTCCTCACCGTCCTCAGGAGATCATGCCAAGGTGTGGCAGATGATGAAAATAGGGATTCGGAGCATTAAGTAGATTGTAAGTAGACTAAAACGAATTTTAGCAAAACTGCCACCTCCTAGAGAACTGGAATTTTGGAATAAATACCGTCAAATTATGAATTGCATATTATGGAATTTTCGTTCAAAATACTATATCAGAGAGACTTGAGGCATGTGTCCAAGTTATCTGTCGTCCTCTCAAAGGCCAAGGTAAGTTTCACCTGTTCTACTGCGCGGTGCACTTAAGCAATAGACTTATTGTCTCAGTGTGAATTGGCCGCATGCCACACAGTGCTGTATATGGTTTTGTGGGCCTCATACCGCCGGCTAAAACGCCAATTCTACAATGCTTTTATGTCTGTCGAATTCCTAAGCTTAAATCGAAGACCATAGCTGGAGCAAACTTTGTCAACCTTCATTATTCAGACAGCACACGATCGTCACTGGTGCCAGCAAGAATGGTTATATGCCAAAAATAAATGATATAATGAAATTCCTGACCCATCACCAATAGCATTCAAGGCTTTTACCATCATGCAGTACGTGCTGGTTAAAGCCCTGTTTAAACAACTTTTGATCAAGTTTTTTACCGTCGAGCCATCAAACAGACCCCGGGAACATGGTAAGAAGATTTTCAAGCCCACACCGCGCACTTTTGGCGGGCAACACTTTTTCTCAAGACAGGCAGCGAAGTCGACTGATAGATTAGCTAAAAACTTCGACCACAAGACTAGGGACTCCTGCGAGAGCCCCCACAATCCAGCCCTACTCCTGCAAAAGTGACCGTTACTGTCGTGGACACACGCTACTCATGACCCTGATAGCCAAAGCCGGAAACTTTACAGCAGTGTATCGGGAATTCCTACAAGAATCGAGTTATACGTGGATCGCGGATGAGCTAGGAGCCTGCTTGAAGACAAAAGAAATAGGACTGCGGCCAACTAAGTCATTTTACCCAACCTTAAATATGTGGGTAATATTCAAGGTGCAGTTCCCTGCGCAAGCGAACCTTTTGGGGATGCCGGAAACAGTCACCCAACGTGTCCATCTAGCCACCAACCGACTTTTCACTGTTGACCGAACTAGCACCCAGCAGGGACATGGTAATAAATGTTTCAACCTCAGAGAGTACAAGTTTCCTATGCAACAAAATTTCTCATTTCGGCTAGTAGGTGCATTGAATAGCCTTCCAAAAGCGGGTGTTCACGCTGCGTCCAGCAACTAGTTGAAAGCCCTCTTAGACGCTGTCTTAGTCGCGTCCGCATGAAGGCAAGATTACTGTCCCACGCAGGAAACGCCCTTCAGGAGAAGAGAGCCACTGGCGAAAGCCCTGATCCTGCATAGCTTCCTACTGTTCGCTTGATGGCTATGTAACACTTCTTAACCCAGATTCCCGCCATCATAGTTCCAGTGCAGCGGCAGTCTATGAGTGTACCGACGCAATAACCAGATGACTTCTGACAGTTGAATGTTACAACACTTCCGCAATCGTTGAACTACACTAAATTGTACCTTCTCAAGGTCGCCAGTCAACCTTCGTTTTCCGCCCCGTACCCGCTAAAATGGGAGTCGATGTTCAGACGTATCAGCCAGGTGATGGGAAGAATTATCCGAAAAAAGGACAGACGGTAACTGTCCACTACACTGGCACGTTACTCGATGGGAAGAAGTTCGACAGCTCTCGTGACAGAAAGGAACCTTTCAAATTTCAGCTGGGAACAGGAAAGGTGAGCTCATGTGGTCACTTTGAACTTCTTCAGGTAATTAAAGGTTGGGATGAAGGTGTCGCTCAGATGAGCAAAGGAGAAAAAGCGTACTTGGTGTGCTCACCTGATTACGCCTACGGCCCGAAAGGATACCCCGGTGTTATTCCTCCAAACGCAACTCTCAAATTTGACGTCGAGTTGATTGACTTTAAATAAAAAAGTTCTTGTCCTCTTACTCTCTCGCATTCCTGAATTATCCTGCGGACAGTTCCCGCCGGTATTTTGGTGGACCTAAGGTGCAAACTAATCCCTTCAAACGTCATTCCGAGCTCCTTTCGGGGTCACGTTGAGGTCAATGATCAACGGTCTCTTGGTTGATTGTCATGGGGCAGAACGTTAATCTATTGTGGATTTCATTTTCCGGTCTGGCCAGTTCTTAGGTGGTTTCCGCATCCGGTGAAGGAGTTCACGTTTCCTGGTGCCTCGTCACCGCCCGTAGCAACACCGTCGTTCATTTACGGCCATGTTATGTGGATTAAGCCTCACAACGGAAGAAATAAAGGTGGGATAGAGTTTCTCAGCGTCTAGCTACTGAAGGCCCGCTGATACACATGTGGTGTCTCTCCCCGTACATCCTTCAAGTGACTAGTGATTCCCCAAAGAACATTTGGACCACAGGACCCGACAACAATTGTCACCTACCTCCACTCCGGACTGCCGGCCAGATAACTGGAGCGAGTCGGCGAAAACGTCCATTTCCAAAAGGGTACTTGCGGTGAATTTGGTAACCAGAGATCACTAGTCAGCTGTAAGGGCCGCGTACTTGGTTTTTGGAGGTGGAGTAGACAGGTAGGTATTGGAAGCGAAAGCTGATATAATTGGTGCGCAAGTACAGGGTTGTCAGTGGAATTCAAGTGGAAGATCGGGAAGGTATCTACGCCCAACACTGGGTGAGATGGCTGGTCAGCGGCTGTGTTCGTCGTATTAGTTTGTTTCCAGACTGTCTGGTGTCGGCCAGCACTAGTTCACCTCCTTTACCTACTTTTCACTCTAAGGCTTCAAATACGATTAGATGAACCTTATGGCTGTAGGTCAGCGAAGCATCACTGTTGGGTGAGATGGCCTAGCGGTTAGATTGCACATTTGGTAACTGGAATGTCCGTGGCTCGTACCCGATCTATGCATCTCGAATTCTGTCTGAGATTTAGCAACCTGGCAGTATTCCATCCCTCGTGCTTCGCTCAGTTATGGTGGCAGCTAGGCACCGAAAGGGTGTTATGTGTGAGTGATTATCTATTAGAAGTTGACTTGTTCGCTGAGCTGGGCAACTTGGTTGCAAACGTCTCATCACCAATCGAGGTGACATCATCAGTGCGTAGTTGGGCGTAGCGGTGGGTTAGTGGTTGTGCACGGTTAATTAGTTCGGAACCTGGATAGCTAAACCCTGGAGGCTATAGCTCTGATGCACGAATGCCGTTGGTTGCTCGGTTGGGCCGTTTCCGCCAGTGTCATTAACCTGGGTCCTCATTCAGGAAGGTGGCATTTGTTGACCCGACTCAGTTTACTGGTTAGTGTTTGCAGGTGATGTACTCCACCTCTCGGTAGCTTCCACTGAGTGAAGGGGACTCTGCGAGAGAGGTAGTCCTCTGGAGCGCGGTGTACAGGTTCTAAAAGCGTAAAGTATTTGGCCTGAGTAATTCATCTATCGTCGGAGAGTTCCTCCTTAAAACCATCTAAAGTAACCATTGTTAGTCATGCTCCCGTCAGGCCCAACCAATGTTAGAGAGACACCAACGATCAAATACAGTTTTCCTGTATCCTGTGCACGTAGAGGCCATGCCTCTTAACATTAGAGCAGTATGGATCGCACTGCTGCAGTGGAAATTCTGCAGTCGAAAGACAAACTGATGTCACATCGGCATTATAGGTGTTGAAGTTTGGCAAAAGTTGCCATGGCCTTCCCGATGTGAGGAGTAATCTCATTTCCAGCCAGTCTACTGGAATTGTACGGCTGCCAAGATAAACGAATTTATCTACCATGTCGATTGGCTCGTCCGCATGCACGAGGTTTAGGTTCCATTCCACCCATTCGTGTAGCAGCTTCTTAAGGTCTGTAGATGTGGAGCGCATCCCCAATTGTGCGTCATAGTTACTCTAACTGGTTTGCGTTTTTGACTGACCTGAACAATATGGTTCGCATACTCAATCTCTGTGAGCGAAAAACGGGAGCATTTCGACCCTCGAGGTTCCAGAGGCAGGCAGACAAATTTCAAGCAGCAGGTCAATAGCAAAGTCGAAGACGACAGGTACACCATCAGCGTGTACAATACACTCAATGCGCTGCAGATTTGAAGGGGCAATTTTTGACCGCCAAACACTCCAAAAGCCTCTGACGATCGACAAGGTCAGTCAGCTTCCGATAAAAAACGACCAGCCTGGACGTTCGAGAGCATCTTGGATGTGATGGATACCGGGCTAATCCACCGACGGTTTCCGCATGACGCCCTCGCGCATTTTTAAGACTTGGGTGAACACCGAGGGGCTTTATTCAGCTGGTTTTCCGTTCTCGTTCGAAACCCTCTGGTTTATGATCGTCAGGTTGCCCACCTCCTGCTGATGGCGGGCTGGTGTCGATCCATTCAGACCCTCTTGGATCCCCCCAAACATTTGCGTTGAAGAAGACCATCCGAACTGTTCTATGAAGTGTTCAGCACATTGCTCAAGCAGACGATTGAGGCAGTCAACTGCCACCTTCTCTTGACTGCTTGATCGAATCAGCTGAGGTAGAGCGTAGCTGTTTCCTGCAGCAAGAGCTTTCTCAGGTCTCTAGGCCTTCAAAATCCATCATCGTTCTATCATTCTTGAAGCTCTTGATTATCAGGGATCTGCATGCATCATCAGTCGCTAGTTGTTAGTTGAGCTTTCTAGCAACAATAAGATCTGCTGATCTGGACGATATCTAGTGTTCACTTGGTCGAGTCGACTAGCTTGGACAAACGGTTCTAAGAGTTGAGAGCATAGCTTCCTTGCCCCGGTTTCATTCAAACTCCGAGCCGCCTTCGTCATCCGCGTGACTGCGAGTCCCCAGTAGCTTTCTAGCCAAATCAGCTCGGTACTGTTGATCTACTGGAACTTGTCGAAGTTAATGAATGAAGTTGCTCAGCTTTGGCATGTGTAAGTTGACGGCAAGCGAGTCCGCCTAATCGGATTTAAGTTGCCTACCCTAGAAGGAATGACAATCTGTAACTGAGGTTGTCCATCGGTAAATGGTAGCCACATGTTCCGATGAGTCCAGATTACCTCGCGGTTGTTGATCCCCAAGGAACTCTATTTGGGCGTTTGCATTTTTACTGGCCAGGGATAGCCGGTGATCTCCATACAACCGAAGCAGTCGCTTCCCATTGTGCGTACACTGAACATTGGCTCTGAATCTACAATCTTACTGTGCTTCTTCCGGGATTAGTGATTCAACTTTGGTATTCACATCACTCACGAGGATTATTATTCCTGTCCTTGCTGATCGAAGCAGTCGCGACAGATCTCAACAAACTCCGTCCTTCTCAGTCTCAGAACTGTAGTTTGTCGGGGCGGAATCTGAAACGACAGACTGTATCAACCCATGTTAAGCTTAATTGACCTAGAAAATCGCACAGTGCAAAGATGACTGCCTAATGCGATCCAATCCAGTAAGACGTTTACAGCTTGGGCTGAGGGCAACATCCACACTGTTGGTAGCACGAGCCTTTGTGTTAGAGTTACCTGAAGAGTGGAATGAGGAACAACATAGGGGATTCAAGTTTCCATCTGGAGACGCCTGTTGTCCAGTTTGATTTAAACTACAGCCTTAAGAGGCCGCTGATGACTCAATGGTCTGACTGGCTTGAATGCAGGGGTCTGGCTTGGCCCGGGGACACCGGTTGTAAGGCATTACTTTCTCACCCCTAATGCACCTGGTCACAACAGACACCTTTTGAGTAGCATCTGACTATGGTTTGTAGGGTGAGATGGCTCAGTGGTTGGGGCGCGAATTTATTGACGGCAGCTTCATGGTTCGAACCCGATCTCTGCACCTCGACTTCCCCTGTCTAGGCTTGGGCAAGCTGGCAGTATTCCAGCACTCTTGCCTCCTTCAGGTGGCTTGGCTAGGTACTGGGAGGGTGTTACAGCTGAATGATTATAAGATATATTTCGACTGTATTGAATAATGCGCCTTTGGGCGATCTGAGTGTTCATTTTTCTTGGCCGACCTTCCTCGTGTTAGGCGGCATCACTGCTTCCACAAATATGTAGTTGCTGTTCGCCTGGGGGAAACGCCTTATTGCCTTCACACTCCTATCACAGGAAACTGTACGACTTCACATTCAGACCGCCTCGTAATACGGTTACTCGCAGTATGGGAACTCTCTGTTCGTCGGGCTGCCATCCGTAGGCCTTCCTGTCATGGTTTGATCTTCAGGAATTGGGTTCCAGCCAGTATAACCCACAGGATCACTTAAGCACAGAAGTTCGACAACCATACCATGGTGATACCTTTAGGTCGGGAGGAAATCGATACCAACAGACAACTAGTACGACGGTGCACGCAAACCCGTCAAACGCCAAGTAGTGAGGAGCCTAAGGAGAGATCGAGTACTTTGATAGACATCGAAAGCCCAGTAGATGGAAAAGGCTTTTACTACCAGAAAGAGCCGTGCCATATATCAGTTAACACTATCGACTGCCATAAGAAAGCAACGGTCAGTTAAACAATAGGTTGAAAAGACAGCTCATTCACAAAAACGCCGACTGGGAAGATGGGCCGAATAGTCTGAAGAACAGTTCAGCTGGCCTTCCCTGCAGCCACTGGAGAAAATAGATAGGCGCAGTTGGATCACAACCGTCAATCGCCAGTCTGGAGGAATAAACTACGAAGTATTTGTACTGAAACGTGAAAAGATACCAGGACCTAACGGCCTTTCTCCAGACCTACTTGATGTGATATGGAGTGAAGGGGAAGAACTTGAGGAATAGAGTACATCAATAGTCACCCCTAAATTCAAAAAAAGGTATGTGAACCCTGTGTGAAAACTTCCGTAGCATTAGCCTGGTAGCTGTTGTGTCGCTGTCTGGTCTTACCCCTCGAAGGTTAACCAAACACAAATAGGCGAATCCGTGAAAAACAAGATGCAAGAGGATGCATCGATCATATTTTCACCCTCCGTCAGATCCTGCTACAGTGATTGCTTTAGGCAACCGACACTGGTGGTCTTCCTTGACTTACCCTGTGGACCTTCATACATTACGGTAGTGTCTATGGAACAAGTGTGTCTCCCATGGTTTCTTCGGTCTTCTTAAGGCGCGAGGAACTCTTTTAAGTTCACTACACTAAGTGATGTCAGGCAAGGCTGTCCTCTTTCACCTTTCCTCCATTTTCGTCAGTGGTGTGATTATGTAACACACTTCCAATCTGTAGTCGAAGTACTCCCACGACATTTTCTGGGAGGTTTTCAGTAAGCAGACGGTGTAGCTGTTCTTGGAGTTAACGCCATCGTAATGCAAACGACAGTTGATTGTTTAAATAATTCTGCTGCATTGTTTGATATGCTCTTCTCACCTGTAAAGTGCTGCAGTAACACCCCATTCTTGTGGATGAGCCGATCCAGGTAGTAGACAGATTTATCTGCCGGGCCAGCCGCACAAGTTTCGGTGATCTAAGCAAAGCGATATTTCCATTCAGATTGTGAAGGCCAAGTCAGCTTTCGTGGATCTGAATCACCTGTGGCGTAGGCGTGACATCAACTCATTCATCGAAGTTCGAGTTTACGATGCTGTGGTTCGCTCCACGTTATTATACGGGTCAGAAACCTCGTCGCTGTGCGCTGAGGACGTAAAAAAACTTTCAGTGTCTTCGGAGTATTGCCTGAGTTTGGTGGGAACACCGGATCACTAATGTTGTAGTACGTCGAACAGTTTTCGAAAGAAATTACTCGTCAACGATGGATGAACTGATCACAACCTATAGGTTGTGCTGCTTTGGTCACTCTCTCCGATTCCCTCGGAGAGTCCTTTTTGAACAACCAGGCGCAGAGTATGAACGATCCAGGGAAGGTCAAACAATGGCTTGGCCTCAAAGTGTAAATGCCATTATCAGCAAGCTCTGCTGCACTGGTCAGTGTCGTCCCACTGGAGTGGTATCCCGTTAATCGTTAGAGGCTATCCGTCACGACCCAGGCGCGCACTCAATGGGGCAAATGCATCCAAGCTGTTGCCTTCTCTCGCGATCTCACTGACACCCTTGTATCTATCCATCAATCAAATCAGCTACTGCCTCCAATATTAACTACCCCCTCCAAATCATCGGTGAACGGAATTGTGATAACGAATATACATTCGTTCGAGAGACTCACCTGGAACCCAGCTGAATCTCTCGTTTGTGATGTTCCCAGGCAACTGAATGTGCTCCACCAGGCCGCCTCATGTTTCAGTCGCTACGCTATTCGAGATATCGCGATACGTGTATATCTTTGTAATGTGCCACTCATAAGGTCGACGGATTCTCAGCAACCTTATGAGTAGTATATTACAAACGAACTGTGATAGCTTTAGCCACTGTATGGCAGGTACGCGGTTCTCACCGCTGAAAATTTGGTGAGCTTTATAGCAACAGATTGTTGGATTTGGTGGGGACTGTTCTTATTTTCCCAGGCAGGCCTTTTCTCGGCAGCTGCAATACAGTGAAATTTCCATCCGCGCACTGTCAAAGGCAGTTGCGGGAGATTTTTCGCCTGTGGTCCCATACGTGGTCTCGCACAAAGCTTTGAAACAGAACACGAAGAATTCGTCCACTATAATTTGGGCTATGAATATGGACCTCCTATTTTTGGCCGTATATGGCAAAGTATCCTGTCCAACTTACTGACAGAAGGGGACTCGAACAGTGTATGATATTGTGGTTACAGTGTACGCGGAAACCATTTCTGCGAGACTTCCACTTTAAAAAATACTTTAAGTACACCTGTTTTCCTTAGCCCGTGGTCAACAGAAGACTTACCGGATTTGCACACTCTATCCGCGTCTCCGCAACAGTTCGTTTTGATGGTTAGCCACAATCTTACCGGTCTATAACTGATGGTGCTGTTGGCTCTCAGTCGTTTGATTTTTTATCAATTTCTCTTTGATCAAACGATATCTTCCAAGTCTGCTAACCTACTCCACTTGCATCTAGTCCCATGAAAGTGTATGGGAAACATGTGACAAGGATACCCACTCCGAATATCGTTCCGTCTTGCACCCATAGGTTGGCGGATTAGACACTGCAGAGTCGTCCATATCTCTCTGTTCAAGTCTAATCTAGCGAGAACTATTCGAGCACCGTGTGCTCAGGACCTTACTATGTCCCATCCAGAGTGTATCCATCTCCAACCCCTTCGGGTGTGATCCGAATCGCTATCCTAGTGAACTGAAACATTCGACGGTCATTCTGCAGCACATTAAGTTGGATGATATCATAAGTGAGGGATTCTGCTTGGATCTGGCTTACCCTCCCGTTTTAAATCCACTCTAATTCGCAACTGAGTGTATTCCATGTTCACTTTGGTGCAACGGTAATTGCTCTACCTGATCCCAAGAAGGGGATTCTGCTTGGATCTGGCTTACCCTCCCGTTTTAAATCCACTCTAATTCGCAACTGAGTGTATTCCATGTTCACTTTGGTGCAACGGTAATTGCTCTACCTGATGAGTCCCAAGAAGGGCGACACGGGTCTTCCGGTGTTGAGGAATTTTCAGCGGCCTTGCGCGTAGCGGGTGTTTATCTGTGTGGTTTGCCTTAGTTTGATATGACTGCAAGGGTGTTTAGCAGTGCTGCTCTCCACCATCAACATTAGGCATCGAAATCCGGTGTCGATCCCAGCAACGTCTCTCGTGGTGTGTTGCGATGAAATTGTTTAGTATCAACGTTTCTGGTGCTTTTTGAGCGCAACCCTGGTTCATTTCATTTCAGTACACCGACGGCTGCCTTAGTGTGAGGGAATTTGGTAGGTACGGCGTGATTCACCCACCGTTATCACAGATCAGATTTGCAAGGAATGCCTGGAGCTAGTTCGTCTGATCTATTTACAGCATTCTGGTTACCTGCAGTGTGTCGTGGCGGGATCTCTCGAAGTCATCTTTCATTCGTTAACTGTCGGCCCTACTGCTGAATTAGTTGCTTGGCACGCGCAGTTTATTTGACTGGGGTAGTTCTAATTAGCTGAAGCAACTCTGTAACACAATGTGTTCCTGAATCCGAGTGTACAGCAGTTACTCGAGGCAAGTCTCACTCCAAGTAAACCCAAACGATGTACTATGACATCGTGCAGGAACCAGCATTTTGTCCTTTCCGAACACTTGGATTCCTCTGTTCCCATTCTGGCCTGTGTCGGGGATGTGATGTCCGGTCAGTAACCATACGACTGCGCATAGTGATTCTCTGATTGCTGTCACTCAGCTGTTTGCGGACATCCCAGCAGGTAACATCTACAGGTCCTGTGTTAAAATCTTCAACTCTGTTTGGGGTAATCTTCCTGTCAGTCAGCACAACTTGCAGTGTTAGTTGACCGGTTGGTCAATACGGTGGCGTCTCAAGCAGAACTCTGCGTCTGGTCGGGGATGAAACTGTAGTTCCGTAATCGAATCTGGGCTACAAGTCAGCGAGGGATTTCCGGACAACCATGGGACAGCAGAATCGTCCAGACTTGGCTTCTTGGACGATCTGCTCTGTCCAGTTAACCGACCAGATTCATGTTCACACTTTGTGGAAAACCAAATGACCAGTACCGCAGCCAATGTTCAATGCTGATGTAACGCTGTCGATTATGATGTTGACCAATTGACCGTCAGGTAGGCTGTAGTCAAGTCGTGGATACTTCTATGCACTTGAGGTTGAACACAAGTGTAACTCACCATCAGTTAATCCTAATTCAAATTCAAAAAATGACAGGTCTGATGACGCAGTACATATTAGAGTAAATCCAGCAAGAAACTTACTCATAACCGCATCGCCGCAGAAGTAATTTCGACAGTCTATCGAGTTATATTTGGCAACAGGGTTACTGCATGGCTCAATATTTGTCGACGACGGAAATGTAGTTGTCGCATTTCTTTCACCTGACTATCGCTTACCCAAACAAGGCTCTATGTGACTATCCAAGTGAAGTCAAAAAAGGTTTGTTTAAATCGTGATTTGTGTTTACTCGGTGGTCTGACTTCATGGTTTGCTGTTCGTAGCGATATGAACTCATTTGCCCGCGAGGGAGAAAACTGCATAAAAATACTAAAGGGGTTGTCCTTATTCCTGTGGGAATTTGAACGAAAAGCCCACGCGGAATTCGAGGGTATCCCTCAACACAGGGTGTCACTTATTGGTACGTTGATTTCAACGTAAAAAATAATTTGAACAAATTTAGAAATATTACGCCTGATTTCTGTCATGCAATCCGTAGAAAATACAAGGCCTGATTTACTGTATACCATGGGACAAGAAAATAGGGGGGTTTTGAGGATAACGAGTTATTGTCACCTGACTGCACTTGTCTGTCTTAATGTTGTATAATGCACCCGGGGACAAAATGATTTCATCCATGCTCTGTTGGTACTGAATGGAGTGACATATCTGGTGAGCAACTAGTGTGTTACTGAGAGCGGGACTCATAATTCCGCAAATAAGTACAATATAGAAAGTGCGAAAAATTACTGAATCACTCTAGATTACCACCCTAATGAGTGCAGATCACTATGCCTAGTAATCGTCGACAACATGACATCGAGCAGTTACTCGAGGCAAGTCTCACTCCAAGTAAACCCAAACGATGTACTATGACATCGTGCAGGAACCAGCATTTTGTCCTTTCCGAACACTTGGATTCCTCTGTTCCCATTCTGGCCTGTGTCGGGGATGTGATGTCCGGTCAGTAACCATACGACTGCGCATAGTGATTCTCTGATTGCTGTCACTCAGCTGTTTGCGGACATCCCAGCAGGTAACATCTACAGGTCCTGTGTTAAAATCTTCAACTCTGTTTGGGGTAATCTTCCTGTCAGTCAGCACAACTTGCAGTGTTAGTTGACCGGTTGGTCAATACGGTGGCGTCTCAAGCAGAACTCTGCGTCTGGTCGGGGATGAAACTGTAGTTCCGTAATCGAATCTGGGCTACAAGTCAGCGAGGGATTTCCGGACAACCATGGGACAGCAGAATCGTCCAGACTTGGCTTCTTGGACGATCTGCTCTGTCCAGTTAACCGACCAGATTCATGTTCACACTTTGTGGAAAACCAAATGACCAGTACCGCAGCCAATGTTCAATGCTGATGTAACGCTGTCGATTATGATGTTGACCAATTGACCGTCAGGTAGGCTGTAGTCAAGTCGTGGATACTTCTATGCACTTGAGGTTGAACACAAGTGTAACTCACCATCAGTTAATCCTAATTCAAATTCAAAAAATGACAGGTCTGATGACGCAGTACATATTAGAGTAAATCCAGCAAGAAACTTACTCATAACCGCATCGCCGCAGAAGTAATTTCGACAGTCTATCGAGTTATATTTGGCAACAGGGTTACTGCATGGCTCAATATTTGTCGACGACGGAAATGTAGTTGTCGCATTTCTTTCACCTGACTATCGCTTACCCAAACAAGGCTCTATGTGACTATCCAAGTGAAGTCAAAAAAGGTTTGTTTAAATCGTGATTTGTGTTTACTCGGTGGTCTGACTTCATGGTTTGCTGTTCGTAGCGATATGAACTCATTTGCCCGCGAGGGAGAAAACTGCATAAAAATACTAAAGGGGTTGTCCTTATTCCTGTGGGAATTTGAACGAAAAGCCCACGCGGAATTCGAGGGTATCCCTCAACACAGGGTGTCACTTATTGGTACGTTGATTTCAACGTAAAAAATAATTTGAACAAATTTAGAAATATTACGCCTGATTTCTGTCATGCAATCCGTAGAAAATACAAGGCCTGATTTACTGTATACCATGGGACAAGAAAATAGGGGGGTTTTGAGGATAACGAGTTATTGTCACCTGACTGCACTTGTCTGTCTTAATGTTGTATAATGCACCCGGGGACAAAATGATTTCATCCATGCTCTGTTGGTACTGAATGGAGTGACATATCTGGTGAGCAACTAGTGTGTTACTGAGAGCGGGACTCATAATTCCGCAAATAAGTACAATATAGAAAGTGCGAAAAATTACTGAATCACTCTAGATTACCACCCTAATGAGTGCAGATCACTATGCCTAGTAATCGTCGACAACATGACATCGGTGTTCAGCACCGAGGCTTCGCTGCCGTACAACCATGATTTGTTTGAAAGTCTTACCGTGGAGGAAAGAATAAAGGTGGACGGGGAATGGACTTAGTCCTGACTTACTGCAATCATCCCGAGGTTCCCACACCTCCAGACACTTATTCAAGCAAGCTGGACAGAAACTGACAACAAGATCGCCGCTGACAGAGGTCGGCAGCCATATCTTGCAGAATCTCCAACCAGGCGGATCTAGAATCACGCGGTCCCCATCCTTGAAGGCGAGCAGCTCCGACAGCATAGCTCCCTTCCCAATCCCCCACTTGACAGCCCACTGACAATGCTAGATTTATGCACCAATTTACCAGCTCCCGCCTCCAATGCGCAGCTAACTACCAGCCCACCCCCCACCAAATCGTCGGTGAATGAAACTGCGGCAGGTACAACCACTGTACGACGAGTACGCGGCTATTGCAGCTGACAATGATGACAGTACCCAAGCGTTTCGCAACCCCTTTATACCCCCCTGCTAAATATATCTCCATAAACAGCTTTTGGGCGCTTTTAGTGTATCTGGATGACGTACCACCACCTGTCTCCTACTCAGCAGCTACCTATTGACTTCTTCAGTCATTCGCATTTTCACTGTGTTGGTACGTTTGTTTACAAGTTGACAAACGCAACCGTTTCATACCTAGAAAGAATCCAGCTATTAAGTTGCTGAGAAATATGCATTGCTGTTCAGTCTTGCTGAAATTTGCCATCCTACTGACTGATGGTAACAATGGGTGGCGACAATAACTGTTACCATGTCCGAACGTATTTTTCACAATCCTGGAACCTGGTGTTATCGCCCTTTTGCTCGCTCTATTGTCGAATGAAATCTGATTAAGTTTGCCCGGATCATGGCTGCTCTACCTTCGTATCTCTGGTCCATCTATCAGGATCCTGTCTTACCACTGGCGATGCGACCCCAGGCAATAGTTTATTCAGCTCAGTTTGACAGGTCATTAAAACCTATTAGGCTCAGTAGCTCAGGTTCGAGACATGTTAAAGCTCTTCGATCGCACCGAATGGCAGCATTAGCAACAAGAATCGCTTTCGCATTTTTCATGTTGTTGGTTGAAGTTGGCTAACTCGGTTGGCGCTGGCACAGTCAACAGAGCTATTTTCTGGCACTTCCAGAAGGAAGGACATTAGTTCAACTAGAGTAGCCTTCACCCACTAGTCCAAGCAAGAGTGAAGTAACAACACCACAAATTTACAGAAGCTAAAACGCCGTTAATGGACCCATTCAAACCAACCATATCTTTGAACATTCGAGCGTGAAAGAACTACCTAACCATGATGCAAAAAAATATATAAGGAACCGAGAAAAGGAATGGAGAACCTATCGGGTTAGTCAATTCATTTAGGGCCCAAGTAGGATATAGAATGGAAACTGAAATCAATTAAGAGAAAATAGTCGTTAACCTATCAGAGCATAAAGAAGTCAGCTAACACAAAGGAGCACATAATACAAAAGGACGCAACCGAACAGTCTAACGCGAAACGTTTACCACAGATTAACAAAATTGAAGAAATGATGGTCAGTTTCTAGCTCCCAACTAAATGCAGCGGAGATAGGCCACAACGCAGTACGAATTACAGGCGGCTAAATGAAATTACGGAGGCATTTTCCTTAGCCGTCCGTCCTGACTACAAAAACTAAGGGGTGGGCGTCTACTCAGCATCTACTCTTGTGGTGACAGAGTTTGTAAACCAGTTGCCAAGTTCGGTGAACAGACCAACAGCCGGCTGAGCAACAACTAACAGACGACGTCGGCTCCTGGCTATTTTTTTATCTCCATCATCCGGACAAACCAGAAGACAGGTTGTTAGGTTAAATGGCGGAGAAATCCGAACTACAGTTGTCCTCCCGGAAATTCCAGCTTTTCATGTGGACGCATTTTCAGCTAACTTGATGAAATCAAACATAAGGAATGCCCCCGCAGAAGGTTGGGGTCTAATGTGCATACTTGTATCATAGCTCAGCGCTCACCCGTCGGGTGTTAGGTGTCGATACTTAGTGCGAAACACATTAGCAGTACTCCACTAAGTTATGTTATCTGTGAGACCACTGACTAAGGTATGTAGCAAGCAGGACAAATAGGTTTCGTTGGGATTCACACGGTAGGTAAGGGAGCTGAGTCGACTTGAGGCTGAACTGTGTCCGCAAACGTGAAGATCCAGTTGAATCAGGTTACAGGGCTGAAGTTCAACGCAAAGGTGAAATTTTGAATTACGAATGCTTAGTATAAATGAAGAGCAGAACGAAACTAGTAGGTTTCACGGATCGCTCATTTTATTCATGTGTGTAAAGGAGTTTCGAGTCGGTTAGAGGTAACCGTTTCCCCGATAATGGACACATGCTAGTCCTTGGACAACCTTGGATAATCGGTGATGTGGCCGCTGTCTTGACTATCTTGAGAAATCGGTATCAGATACCTGTAGCCTCTGAGATTCTACCTAGAAGAAATTCGATTAACGGGTCATTTAGTTTCATCATCTCGAGCACTACATACAGTTGAAAATCCTCAGTATTGAACATCCCCACACTGCGCATTACCTCTGTTTGTACTACTAGTGTAACGAATTTCATATAAAGTATTACCGGCAAACGGTAAATTGCAGCTCTAAACTCAAGCGGCGATAACTGATGGAGCTGTTACTGTCACTGAATGTCTCAAGGAACGGACTAATGCCCTCGACAAATACACTCATTTGAAAATCAATTTGGTTTTTGAGGGAGACTCAACTGAATCTCTTTTTAGGATATTCTTCAAAAGAATGTACTGTACAAAGGCGGCTTCATGGTTCAGTTGTACGATACTCGAGATATCGCAGTATAATTTCATAAAGCGAACTACTGGCAAGGTTGGGTTGTCGAAGAGTTTTCAGCAACCTCTTGAGTAGTTTCCTTTATAAATCATCCAATTTTAATGGATGATAAGAGGTGTATCGTGGTGAATAGGTGTTCGTGAAATAATGCCTAAATATTAGTAAACCATGCATTGAATATCTTCTGATTGTGGTCATCGCTGGTGATAGTGGAACACAAACGTGCACAGGATAAAGAAAATGCAAATGGTATGAAGGCATTTCTGCTTCTCAGTGCTCCAGTCAGTCGGGCGCAACAGCAAGTTGTGCGAAAATTGTGTGCTACCCATTGTGTTGAAGAGGACTACTTACATAATGAAGGGTACCTGGACTCCTAGTGTGAGTGGTCAACGAAGTACGCGAGACCTATGGTTCTTGGCACATACAAGAAGAATGTAAGTGATCGAAAAAGGCTAGTTTCCCGCCCAAGCATCAATTTTCATCAAACAGGGGAAACTCCAAACTGTTTATCGGTTCAGCGAGGTCGGGTTTTGAAAGCCTTACAGTCACTGAGTAGAGGTCTCTAGAATGGAAGGTTACTGACACGCACTACGAAGTAGATCACTGGTATCAATGAGGTTCACTGATTTTGTCTATTTAGTTGAATTTGCTGGAAAACTGGAGTGCACATTGTGCGGATCTTAATAATTATCGGGTCCTAGGGAGACTTGCATACCCAGATAGCAGTTATAAATACAGGATATGGCTAACCTTGAGAGAGCGATGTCTGTCTATTCCGTCCTGGTAGGGCAGGTCTGTTGAGTGTCGCATGATCGGCCGCTCATTCCTTCGGTTTAACATTTTTCACCGTCTAACACCATGCTACATAGCCATGGGGTGCATTAGCACGTACGATGAATCCGATTGAGTGATTTATGGAGACAAAACTTCGTCAAACCGGTGTGGTAGTGAGCAAGTCAAGCAAACCTCTAGGAAACAATGGCTTCCAGTACGGAGATGTTTACTTTCAAATAGCTTCATTTTGATAACAAGAACATTCTGTCAGACTGACAGACAGACAGACTGTCCTGGTATGTTTACACGCTCTCATGATCTAACATACACAATTCCATTGCAATAAATGAAACTGCATTAAGATGGTGTCTCGTAAGACAACACAATAACATATTTGGGTGGTGTGCGCATATCAAACCAAAACAGGAATTTTTAGCAATCGAAGGTTGGATGACACTTGATCACACACGTGTTTAAAAATCAATACATCTCTGTCCCCCTCTGTTTTCTTTCCCGCCAACAGTGCTGCACCGGCTACCTACAACTGCTTGCAGGGACCTTGAGTTGTCTGCGCTGCAAGCGGCCAGGAAGTACAACATGCTGCTCCAATTATGAGGCAAGTCAGGTAAAAGGATTCCAACTGTCGTTGCCAGGGAGTAGAAAAACGACGTGAGTTACTTCTTCCCAAGGAGCATGAACCGATCAGTAGTCGATGCTGTTTACTGAGCGTGAAACGCTACTTTCAAAAACAAGAACCGAAGTTCCACACGCGCACCGACGACAACAAGCAATGTTCCCCTACTTTGCGCCGGACTTACGGAAAGACTGTATTAGAATGCATATGAATGAGCAAGTTGTGTGTAGAAAGACAGTGAGATTGGGCTACTTCTCATTCATAAGGAGAAAATGCTTGATGACAGAGATTCAGTCTCCGTATGCGAAGGCACAAATTCCGCTAAATGCTATTTGCAATTCAGCTTGTTTTTGGTCAATAAAAAATGTGTTCGGTGAAAATTATCAGCCTTCACTGCAATCGAGGTTCAGGTGGATGTGTAGTGGTCATCACTAGACCACGCGTCACAAACAGCGAACAAACCGCTTTTACAATCTTCAAACGATGGCCTGCTTCGTGTTCTTCTGCGTTTCAAAGAACACTTCAATACTCCAATTACTTGACAAACCTGTCGCCGTATTCATTGACCGCCTTAAACCGGCATACACTGATTTTACGGAATTCAGTACTCCTACACCAATTGTAAACACTCCGATCAATAATACGAATTCTCATCCTGTCTCGCCTACCACTTGTTTAGATAATCAATGCGTCATCTACTCTGGCAGACACGTCCACTGGCCAGACCGTTTCTTCGCAGGTTAACATCACTGACCAGTTCCCCTCGACCTAGTTTTCTCCTTCGTTAGGGGGAGAACGTTTGTAGCGGACTCTGACGGCACCAAGTCGTATATTCAGTTACGTACTGCCATCAGTAAATGCAGTAGTTTATCAGAACTTAAAACGACTGGAACAACTACTTAGCGGCTCTACCCTCATCTCAACTTTACAACACCATGGGGTACCGGAAAATTGATGAAGCCTTGTTTAAACAACTCCTTCTGTAACGTTTACCCGCCTACGTAAAATCAATCCTCACTTCCAGCTGGAAGGTGATCGCTGGAATGCTAGCATAGCAGGCAACACATTGGAAACTCAACCGCGCTCTTCTGGTATTTCCTCGGTAGATACACCAGCTTTTTTGTCCGCTTTCCACGGTCGTCTTGAGAGGTTAATTAATCACGTAGAAGTCATTCGCTTGTCTCGACCCTACCAATTTCGCCGTGCCCTGTCAAGTCCGCGCTCCATTCTCAAACACATTCACCCTTCAGGGGAAATGGTCATTGCTGGTGCCATAGCACCTTCGGACATCGTGCACGCAAGTGCCTCCTGTCAAGTCCGCGCTCCATTCTCAAACATATTCACCCTTCAGGGGAAATGGTCAGTGCTGGTGCCATAGCACATTCGGACATCGTGCACGCAAATGCCCCCAACCGTGTTCCTTCCGAAATAAGCACACACCCCCTCAGGCAATTTCGGAAAGCACACCAGCAGAACCATAGAGGCGAGATGGAAAGGTTTTCCAGATCATTCTAACATATTGATTGGGCCCTTCGTGCTGTTGGTCTGGCAGACTCTAAGCGATGTGTAGACCGTTCGTACTGCTCCGAAAAATTGTGGCGGCCATCCACTGGATCACGCGTCACAAACATTCATATCACGTAACCATTCCTGTCCCACTTGCAACCTTAGCAGACAACATGTACGCTGAGATTCCTCATCCATTTTTGTTCCAGCGGCAGACTTCAATCACATCAGTCCAAGATGTACTCATGTTCGTGCAACTATCAGACACGAATGGACACCCCTCTCTTCACATTGCACAGGATACATAGGCATGCAACTCGCCCCAAAGCACACACTCGCGCGCACAGGACAGGAAGTCAGTCCAGCTCCACGGACAACTGCGTATCAAGTGTAACAGCTATAATGCAGAAGAAACAAATCACGCGTCAAGAACTTCACTCGAGAACTCTCGTCCCCAAACGATAAGTCACATTTTGGCTTATTCCCTTCTTGCATTGTACTTCTTTTTATCAAGTGCATATCACTTTTGTAATCATCATTCTGGTAAAACAGATATTTGTTAATGCTTGGCATCTTCTGGTAATCAACTTAATTACATCCCAATCAGTCAATAGGTTTTGGTAGCATTTAAAATCTGCTCACTCAGTTTCTACAATAAGACAAGAGATTTAACCTCGGTATATTTTGAGTGTTTAAGATGACTTGTGTTTGCATCTACGCCGCCTTTAAAGTGTTGGCGAGTGAGTTCAGCTACTCATCGGAGTAATCACAATGGCAAGAAACCATCGAGAGCGCCACTCAGCTAATTTCCATGGGATGCGTACGCGCGGCAGGATGGACGAGCTTCGTTCTTTTAGTCCTGGTTGTTGACCGGGATTCTATTAGGTTTCACTTTGTAACAATTAATAATTTACGCCAGACGTGATTCATTTAAAAAAAAGGTTGAGTATTTTGTTATTGGGATTCACCGAGCAGGGATTTAAAGCTTGATTACATTTGGAAATTGGATTGACAGCCTCTGTGAATCACACTCGTCGAAGACTGGCGTAGTGGAATAGCTTGAATCTACCTGTGCTTTATTGGTGTTGGTCCTCAGGCTAATTTGTTATCCAACATCGACAGCCATAGAGATATTCTTATCAAGAAGTACCTTGCTAAAAAATCACTGAGGGAAAACGGAAGTAAAGAAGTGCGGATCCCACTACTTGGTATTCGTGTTGAGCAACTGCATAGAAAGTGATCTGGAATACCAAAGCTCCCGTCTTTACCAGCTACTTCCATAGTATAAAATTTGTTGCTTCGACCGGAATGAATAGTTCGAATTCAACTGAGATGCGTGTTGATGTGTTAAGAGTATGACCTTGTATAATAGTTATCAAGTCGTATGTTGTGCCAAAAGCTTCAGAGCTAAACATAAAAAGGTTAAGAATTGAGCTGTGTCATTGCCACTTAGTGGCCACGTAATCAACCACGTTTCTGTTGTCAATCATGCCGTACCTCTTTATGATCATGGATTCTCACCTTTGTTAAGCATAAGTTACTGAAGGGCGGTAGGCTACGAATTTTAATGATGAATTATCAGGGAACTAGAGTCACCAGTAAATAAACCGATTGGTCCAAAAGGGAAAACACCGGAGATAATGCAAACGTTGATTGAAAAATGCAACAAACACTCACAAGTACCATATACCTTTGGGTTGATCGTCCCATTTTACGCTATTTCGCGTCCACGTGATGAGCCCCAAAGAGGACGAAAGGGGTCATGGGCTCATTTGAGGTTTTCGTTAAAAACAACTATGTTTACAAACTAGTGTAATTCGTGAAATATAACTTAATTGGGTTGACGTAAGCTCGAGTACTATGTCTACCTGATAAACTCCACGAAGGTGGAAACCGATTTTAGGCTGTCCAAGGCTTTTCAAAAGCCCTATGAGTACTGGATCCGGTTTAGCCATTGTTTGGTGACGTCTTATTTTGTGAACTCCTCAATTTGCCAGGTGTCGTGCTGGAAGGTACTCAGGTGCAGGACGAAAGACCTCATGAGACGTGGATGAATGTGCAATAAATCGGTCAGTATCTGCCATGGACATGGTTCACAGCACATTATTACACCATCAAAAGAATTATTAAAAAATTCGGCCGTGGGTTTCTGAAAAATATCGCTCATGGAACTTTACGTAGTTCATAAGAAAACCAAAAATAAGTCCGTACAAGAATAAGAAGGCATGAAAACCGGTCATGTCTCAGTGGAGATGATAAATAACCAAATCATCTAATACGAAACTATTAGGGACATAAGATTTTACACTCTTGGGAATTTCTCCCTTCCGGTGTTTTTTACAATGGGTTCATCTAATGACGGTGTTGCTTCTTTTTTCAGTCTGAGTAGTCGCTCGGACGGCCTATTCCGCTTCTTTGAAAGCCATTATCTCTTTTACTTGATCGAATGACCGTTCACAGATGTTCAGATTAAGTCATTCCTCGAACGGACCAGCATATATTGCGAAGCAGCTTCCACTTGGTCAAATCTAGCTGGGCCTGAGATCAACCGCACTGAGGAGTAATGTCTGATGGATATCAGAAGCGCGAGTACACATGCTTTTAAATTTGAGACAAGGAGGGTAAAAGTCGGTTAGTTAACGCGGTCTTACACATGTTCTATACACACTAGATCTTGCTTTGAAATCGAGTAACCAAGTTGGGACACCTGAACACTTTATTCGCGGGATATCTCGGCACATAACTAGCCAATTTGAGGCAACCATTTCCGTAATTTCATTGGCCCGTTCGTGATTCCACTACCCCACAGCTACGCACCACTATGTTCCCCAATAACACACTGATGATGTCACCGACGGGTGATGAAACGTTTGCGATCGAATTGCCCAGCTCAGCGACAAGCCAACGACCTTCTACGCTACCTTAGCTAGCAACATTTTCCCTCATAGAAAACAAACACAGTATCAATTTTTCAAGACTATCCGTATGCCAACTTCATCTTTTATTTGATAGTTTACACGCGCACGGTAGTTGCAACACATAGGTTAACTGTTTCTACATGGTACATCATCCTTCTAATACGATTAAATTTTCTTGGTGTTATTCAGTGTATTAGTAGTAGAGAAGAAATACTGCACTCATATGCACATAACTGTAATCGATGAGGTTACAGCGACGTCAACTAGCGTGCAATGAAGGTGCGGTCTTTGATTAATTCGAAAATATGGAAATGACGTCTTGGCTTTAATATGATTATAACGCGAAACCATGTTGGTGTCTAAGACCTGCAGTTTCTCACACCAAATCTGGCACCAACATTCTCATTAGAAAAAACTGAGGCACACCTTTAGTGCCTTTGTTTACACTGTTTCAGCCCAAATCACCTGGAACATACATACTCATCATACAAGTTTAGGCGTTGCGTAGACAAGTTCTCGAGGTGTTTAGCCGATTACATACCTCACGAACTGATATGTTTGCTATTCCGTTGCTTAGAGGATTCTTCCTAACTTTGTAGGATTCCTTTTTTTAATAAAGACGAATCCCCCTATCGTTAATACCCAAAACATATTCACCGACATACTGGTGCGTCAAACTGGCGATTTCCACGTTCAAGTACTTGCTTCGCGGTAAATATATGGTTGATGTATCCTCGACCAGGGCGAAATCCAGCTTGATTCTCAGGAATCTGTCTCTCCAAGGAATCGACCAACCTGTGCAAAATAGTGCCAGAGAGCATCTTGGATGTGATGGACACCGGGCTAATCCAACGATAATTTTCCCATGACGTTCTCTCGTCCTTTTTAAAGACTTGAATGACCTTCGAGGGGCTTTATTCAGCTGGTTTTCCGTTCTCGTTCGAAACCCTCTGGTTTATGATCGTCAGATTGCCCACCGGGACCGCACCGCCTTCTTTGAAGAGTGCGCGGGCCAGTTACATTGCCGCGTTGTAGGATTGATATCTCACGTTGGATTTCCTGCTAATGGCGGGCTGGTGTCGATCCATTCAGACCCTCTTGGGTCCCCCCAACATTTGC
>NW_008751929.1:504309-516353 GCF_000715545.1 Opisthorchis viverrini | reverse complement strand
GAGTCCCCAGTAGCTTTCTAGCCAAATCAGCTCGGTACTGTTGATCTACTGGAACTTGTCGAAGTTAATGAATGAAGTTGCTCAGCTTTGGCATGTGTAAGTTGACGGCAAGCGAGTCCGCCTAATCGGATTTAAGTTGCCTACCCTAGAAGGAACGACAATCTGTAACTGAGGTTGTCCATCGGTAAATGGTAGCCACATGTTCCGATGAGTCCAGATTACCTCGCGGTTGTTGATCCCCAAGGAACTCTATTTGGGCGTTTGCATTTTTACTGGCCAGGGATAGACGGTGATCTCCATACAACTGGAGCAGTCGCTTCCCATTGTGCGTACACTGAACATTGATTCCAAATCTACAATCTCACTGTGCTTCTTCCGGGATTAGTGATTCAACTTACGTATTCACATCACTCACGAGGATTATTATTCCTGTCCTTGCTGATCGAAGCAGTCGCGACAGATCCCGACAAACTCCGTCCTTCTCAGTCTCGGAACTGTAGTTTGTCGGGGCGGAATCTGAAACGACAGACTGTATCAACCCATGTTAAGCTTAATTGACTTAGAAAATCGTACAGTGCAAAGATGAGTCTAATCCGATTCAATCCAGTAAGACGTTTACAGATTTGGGGCTGAGTGCAACTTCCACACTGTTGATACCACGAACCTTTGTGTTAGGGTTACCTGGGGTGGAGTTACCTGAAGAGCGGAATGGGGAACAACAGAGGGGGTGCAAGGTTCCACCTGGAGACGCCTGTTGTCCAGTTTGACTTAAACTACTGACTTTGGGGGCTGCAAGGTTAATAAGATATTTTGAGGTTACTAGATGATTATTTTGACTCCTTTTTCTGGTCGATGGTTTTAGACACGGAACCATCGCTATGAGAACGGCAGTTGGGTTGATCACACTGAATTATTCGATGGGTCGGGAGGGCAGCTCCGGTGTGCGAAGAGCTGCAACTGCCAGCGTTACTTCCCACTTGCCCAAACCGAAGATGGGGTTTGGGTGAGGTGCCCCATCTTGAGCCTTTGACTCAAAAGTTTTAACTGCGAGGCAGCGGTTGTTAGGGTTGTCTGGCGGGACCCTTCATGGAGCTGATGACTCAATAGTCTGACTAGCTTGAATGCTGGAGTCCGGCTTGACCCGAGGACGCAGGATGTAAGGCATTACTTTCTCACCCCTAATGCACCTGGTCACAACAGGCACCTTTTGAGTAGCATCTGACTATGGTTTGTAGGGTGAGATGGCTCAGTGGTTGGGGCGCGAATTTATTGACGGCAGCTTCGTGGTTCGAACCCGATCTCTGCACCTCGACTTCCCCTGTCTAGGCTTGGGCAAGCTGGCAGTATTCCAGCACTCTTGCCTCCTTCAGGTGGCTTGGCTAGGTACTGGGAGGGTGTTACAGCTGAATGATTATAAGATATACTTCGACTGTATTAAATAATGCGTCTTTGGGCGATCTGAGTGTTCATTTTTCTTGGCTGACCTTCCTCGTGTTAGGCAGCATCGCTGTTTCCATAAATATGTAGTTGCTGTTCGCCTGGGGGAAACGCCTTATTGCCTTCACACTCCTATCGCAGAGCACTGTACGACTTCACCTCTAGACCATTTCGCAGTATTTTGGGCGATGGTTTAGATACGTAGCAACAGCCTGGGGAGCAACAGCTGGGTTGATCATAATGCATTATTCGATGGGTGTGGAGGCTGTGTGAGGGGGCCGAGGAGCTGCAAGGAGAACGATACTTTTCAGTTGCTCAGGCCGAAGGAAGGGGTTTGGTTGATTTATCTTGGAGTGTCAATTTGAGCCTCTGACTCAAAATTGTGACCCAAAAGGCAGTGGGATTTGTTCATGAACACTGTCCCTAGCTTGTCTCAAAAGTCTGAACCGCGAGGCAGCGGACGTTAGGGTCATATTGGGGGAGCCTTCCCGGAACCAATGTCTCGTTAACCTTGGACAGGCCCAGGTCGGAGACGAATCGAGTAAAGCATTACTGTTTCATTCCTAATGCAGCTACACACAGCATTTGCCTTGTTAACAGCACTAGGCTATTTGGTCTAAAAAGTATTGCGCCCGTATTGAAGTGTTCATCGGCGGTCATGGGCGTTCGGAGTGTGCGTTTTTCATGACCGGCCTTTTCCAACGCACCCCTACACGGAAATGGTAGCATCACTCGTCCCATAAATAAAGAGATGATATCCTCCTAAAGGAAGCGCCTTAGCCTTTCCATACTCCCAGTTCATAGGACATTAGGGCCTCACGTTCAGACCTCATCGTGATACGGTTGCTCGCAATACGGTGGCCCGCTGCTCTTTATCGTGATCTTCTCGTTGGCCTTCCTGGAGTGGTTGAAACTTCAGAGACTGGGTTCTAACCAGTGTAGCCCGTAGGATTGCTGTAGAACGGAAGCCAAACAACCACAACAAATGACAGCTTCAGGTCGGTTCTTTTCTAAAGAAGCCTGTTTGATGTAGAATGCATTACAGTGCTTGGGCGGTTCATAAAGTTATGGAAACTCATGTGATCGGAGTCCCTGTATCGTTTAAGGATGATTTACTCGACACAAATGCTTATTAGCGTTTGAAGTTGGGCACACTTCCTCAAACTTGACAGCACTCAAATCGATGAAAGGAGAGGAAAAAGGAGAAATTCCCATCTAGACTAAGAGGTGTCTACAAAATGGACTGAACCAGTGGTCAAAGTTTGGATAGTCCTGCTCCAGTACATCCTCCTAAAAGATGTTTGAATTCCTCGAAAATGCCGAAGAATGTTCAAGCAGTTGTCTCATTCGTCCTGTTCAAATGACAAAAACGTGAACAAACAGTATCCTCCATAGCACGTATGTGGATCGATTTATTCGGCTCCAGGCAATCCTAACTGCTTCGTATCTTAATCAACTGACCTGCGGTGTCACTGATGCATTCCATTTACTGATGTAACAAAATGACGTGAATCTGCGCATTATATTTCGCGCAAATACCCAGTTGTTGTCTTAGTGGTCTTTCTACCATACGCTGTGTAGTGAAAACGATCCTAATAAATCCACTAGAGTGCTTTAGTAACTAAAGACTTGGGAGTCGGATGTAAGCACATCTAACAGCCAGTTTGTTGAAGTACACAGTCACAATACGTCTTTTCTTCGGTAAGACGGTATTTTAAAGTTGGATTGCAGGGTGATCTTGCCTACTAGTAGTCTAGTGTAAGGGACAAAACTCGTCATAACCAGTCGTGTCGCAGTAACAGAAGAGATGTGGCTTATCTCCTGTGGCTCTGTGAAAATGCTCTAGAGATTGCAAACCCCATCATTTACGGGTCGCAGACTCAAGATTGCTGGAAGTTTGTACCACTAATGAGGATCATATGTGTATACTCCATTCTGTGTTTTCCTCATTCGGGAATGTCTGCACAGCCAACCTACTCAGAGCATTCAGCCCCTATCTCCAGCAGCTTTCGAAATCCGATGGGTCCTTTTCGATGGAGTTAATCGGTAGCAAAACATGGTAGTACCGTTGGAATGGGAACTCTAGGGCTTTATGGGCACACCGCCAAAAAAAACTGATAACAGTAAATTCATTTACTCTAAGCTCAGTTGATGCGACTAAATTCAAAGACAAAAACGAGATTTGATAATTCTGAATGGTCAACATCCATTATGCACTAGTTCCTCTGCCACGCGGCTGCGTTCTTTGCAAAAACCTGAAAGTTGCCGTAGCTACGACACTTTCCTGCCCTTCAGTACAGGACCTTTGCTAGGTAGCCGTACACAGACGGCAGTGTTCTAGCTAAGGCTTAAACAGCAGTCTATCCAGCTAAATGAGTAGCACTCTGCCTTTCCACTAGTATATCACTTCGGTGGACAGTTGATTCACCTCACCAGAAGACGTTTGACCCCAAACGTGACGACGCTGAGCTATAAAGCTCCATTCAAAAACGTTATGTTCTTCAGAACTTCGGTGCTCTGAAAGTGGGCTTTTTTGTACTTCCTAACAAACAAATTATGGGCAACCTTTCGTACTGAAAAACTGCATGTTCTAGTTCGAACACCCTGCCATCAAATGGGTAGATAAATCTTTTCCGTGAATCGTTCCGCATGCCTGGCCAATGGTTGGGTTGATAACAGTGGTGATTATTTCTGTAGTAGTTTCCTACCGCTACTTACGACTGCGCATTCATAGACTCCACCGTACTGCGGAAATCGTGATTAAAAGACATTGGAACTCAGCAGACTCTTCAGGTTAGACCCAAACTAGCCAGCAGTGGTGTTTCCTCTCAGAAAGATCAGGGGAAAACCGACAGGCATTGGTTCTGGCCTGCCACTATACACGCACATGCGGACAACCTAACTCAGTTGGACTGACCGTCGGTTAATGAAACCCATGGAGAGACTACTTGACGAAAACGATATGATATAAAGCGGGTTGGCTTGAAAAATGGTAAGTGCTAACCCGGTGCCGTAAAGACCGGTGCTTATCGTTGTCAGGTCTGTGTACTCCAGCAACATACACAGCTAGACTGAGGCATACCAGCACGGAATCCACGAGGTATTTTCCACCAGGTTGATTAATGAATAGGTGTCGGGCAAACAGTCTTCTTGACCTTACTTTAAACTACTGCTTTGCGGTCGGTCTTTGGTTGATGACCTTAGGTGTTTTTCAATGGATATACGGGCACATTGGCAGCATCTCAGCCTAAAGACAATCAGGAATTACACGATAATACCCACCTTCATGCCACATTCGCTATCGCGTGAGCAATCAAGACGCCTTATTAGCTGTACACATGAGGACAGATAAGGGAGAGTACGCGGCTGTTGATGCGTCCTATCTTTATTCAATGACTTTAACCCCATCCTACCTCATTTAGATAACCACTCTTTCATAGATCCTAGCTGTTAGTATATCAGACACTAGTGGTGGTGACGGATCGGACATCGCCACTCACTTTTCCCCTTGACTTTCAGTCTCCACTGCTCTGTTTTAATTGCAGCTAGTAGTGTACGAACCCTTAGGCAAACTGGCCAACACGCCTCTGCTGACAGTTTGTTGATTTACGTTCGTTGCATTCTTGAAATCCCAATACAAGGCGGAAGTACGGCAGTTGAGCTTCTCACACCTCTGACTAGACGTCATCGGCTGCGAACTACAGGCGTTTCTTCAGCTGCCGCGGCTAGATGCGCCCCATTCTGATGAAATCCTCAGCTACCGAGCTTAGGCTTCTTAGTTTCATTGGGTTCCTCCAAAAAGTAAACTCTGCGCCGTTCACCTGTTCATGTCCATAAGGGCTCACAATGGTCAAAATATTGATCGCTCTTTAAGATCACGGTTTATGTACCAAACAACTACAACCATGATTACGTCAAACACCTCATTAAGAAGAAACCATTGCTTTACCTACCACGATGAGTTCATATATAGCTTAAGTGTTGCGGACTTCAATGCATAAGTAGGGCAAATCAGTTCAGTCAAGGCATGACTTGATGGTGTCCAGCTTGAACTAAAGGCATAATGACAATTGCGACCTCTTTTTAGTATTACCCACCAGTTGTTCCTTCACAACCATGAGCTAAGAAGCGGTAGATGCCATTGTGCTACCCGGCTCCCACCTAATGTTGAACTGCCGTGGAACTAAATCGATGACGTAGCAAGTAGCTACCTGTGGCCAGACTCAAATCTAGGCTGCCGAGGTAGAGTATTCCGGTTCGTTTATGTTTATCTGGGTTATGCTCCGTCCGATGTCATTATTCATGAGTTCATGATGCCGGGGGCCATGTGGGAAGTCGTTTACTACTGGGACTGTACAGGAGAATGTTGCACTCAGCTGAGGAGAAACACACGCGACACCTGTTGTTGAATACTGAGGGTGGTTTGAAAGTTACTCACTAAGTCATCAACAAAGCCGAAGTCCCCCTGGAAACGGGAGGACGTCAAGACTATCGACTCGCGAAAGAATGCTTCTTGAAATGTTGCCTACCACAAAATGGAATAATATTAGCAATATTGGATACCCCTGACGAAACCCACTGGTTACTTGCTAGCTCGACATTGGTTGGCTGTAAACCTACCGTCTATAGGCCCCGCTGTTAACATCAGAGTTAGCCGCTAGGCTATTTATGATGAGATAGTTACGCAGAAAGCTCCACCAGCTAAGTCGAAAGCCACACAGATGTTCGGCGTTGTAAATCTCCCGGGCTGTTGGCTGACATGTTTGTGGCCCCAAAGATCTTTGGATGTGACAAGCACAGGCTCAATGAAGAAGTCTGTCTGCAGTTCAAGTTGGATCAACCTGAAAGCAGCCTTTGGAGGTTATTGTCGTAATGATCTGAGCAGTTGATTTTTCTGACTTTCCATGAACATCAAGAGCACGAAGGAATTCGGCCAAGCAACAGAAACGAAGTCATGAGTCTCGTCGTCAGTTTGTCGAACAAAAACTGCCACCTAATTTGAAAATCCATGGTGAGGATTTGATAATTTAAATGAGAATGCAACCTCAGGGACTCATTCGACAGTAGGCAGAGGGTTGGAACGGACCAGTCAGCTTGCAGCACAGGTGCTACTGACACACACCGGTCTCACCCGATTGAAGCGCTGCCACTTGTTTGTCCACACCGCTGTTGCCGTAAGGAGGGTTCACCACTCTCCTCTTTGCCTTGATACAAGTTTCCTGGTCCGGAACGTTCCCCGCCTGCTTTGCTTCCATAGTGCGTTCCAGCGTTAGTCCCTTATTCACTTTCTTGGGAATTTCGACATATACTTCCTATCCACAAGCGTGGACCCTTTGTGACGCGAACGACTACAGTTAAAACGGTTGTATTTTGTACAAAGTTCGGGACCCGGACCAAACAGATTCCGTGACCATGTGCAGTATCCTCCTGAGCGGAATGGTCTTAAGTCTAGTTACCTGCCTTAGACTCATTCGATGGAACCGAACTGATTCACCCTGATATTTCGGAAGCTCTCGACAGAGTATGACATAAGGGTTACTGCCGAACCACGGTCTGCAGCCTCTGATCAACTGCAGTGGGTTAGTTTCTACGAATCGGCCCGTTTTTAGATTGACGACAACAACCCTGAGGTCCTACCCTACGTCGCATGGTTTTACTACTTTTCATACATGACCTAGTTTCGTCAAACTCCGAATGTATTCACACACCCCGGATTGTGCTACCCTTCAAGAACCCACCCTTTACCACTGCGGGATCTAACGGCCGACCTCTAAAGACAAACTATAGAGACCCAACACCCTAAATTCTCTAAACTACCGGCGGTACTCCCTTTTCCGTCTTTGCCACTACCGAAAAGTCCCTGTGCTATATCATCGCTTCTACCTCCTGAATTCTACAAAGAATCAATGCACACTTTCTGTGGCTACACTGTACAGCTCGAGAGAGCCAACTAGTTAAGCAGCGGACTTACTGGCCCGAGGGCCAATGTTTTGAACCCCAACTAGGCATCTCGACTGCTCTTGCCTGACCTTGGGCAACCTGATAGGACCTCAGGCCTCACAGTTCCTTCGAGTGGCGTAGCAGATAGGCATCGAAAGTGTCACCGTTGAACAATCGTTGTTTACACTTTACCGAAGCATAAATGGACCACGGCCCATCCCACTAGACATGAGCTCATCTCGAAGAACCCAGTGTACTCAATCAAATATCTTTAATTCTACCAATGACCCCTCGACCAAGCTAAGAGTCGGGTGCAACGTTGCCTTTCCCACAACGACCGATGACTCTCAATCTCACTGTCGAGACATAGATTCCATCGCTAATAACAAGTCCAACGTTGTCCTTATGTCGCATCTTCTGTTCTCTTTTCCCAGTCATTCGTTTAACTTGGCTGTTTAACTTGATAATCTCTACAGGGTGGAAAAACCTACCAAATCTTTATCTGCTACCATGAACATCTAGCATGTAAAATTTCTGTGTTGACAACGCTTAGTAGTGTATGGCCAAAATCAACAGAACTGGTGGCAAACACCAACACTTAACAGCCAAACGCCTAGTGCAGAGCGCAGAAAGTTTGGTGGGAAGTCCTGTGTCTGGAAAAATGGAAAAAAAGGTCTACGCCTTCACTTAAATATGAGCCACAAACCAAGGCTAGACAAGTTCCGGGGGGTGAATTTCCAGAATATTTCGAGGACCCCACGGGGCACCAGCCAGCGATCACAGACGAACTTCAGCCGAACAGATATACAATCAAGCTTTCCTCGCCCTCGACATGCTGGTCTAAGCTTAAATGGTTGAGTTTATGTGGGTCTGTCTAGGCTTGGGCAACCTAAGAGTAACACATCTCTCGTGCTTCCTTCGGGTGGCATGGCAATTAGGCACTGAAAAGGTGGTACAGCTGAACCATCCTAATCTCAACTGTCAGTCATGCAGCGGAATAGCATGCAGTCATCACCATCACCAATAGCAATAGTAGGGAAGTGACGCCAAACTGTCATACGACACTGTGGAACTCTGATGGAAGAAATAGGCCCAGACAGAACTTACAATACACATAAAGTACCTACATCCACAACCCAATCTGGATGAAAATTCGTAACATGAATGTCATTGACATCGATTGGCAGCCATATCTTGGTGTCTTCAGCCGGGTGAAGGGTCACATGGTCCCCACACCACTGGTGACACCCGCCTAACAAATGCAGGGAAACGCGAACAGATATTAAGTTCGTCTTTAGTCTTACTCCTGACGGTAAAGTTCATACGCCGAGGAACTTGTGCCGGAGGAATACATCCAGACTGTCCACTACCAGAGGACGCAGAAGTTAAGGCCGGAATGAGATTAAAACACTCAATCCAACAGACATGTTGCGTCACAAACCGATTACCGGTTAATCCTGCTACCGACATTTCGTACAACCAACCGATACAGACTAGTTGTTATCATGATTCACAAGGGTAATCAGGTAATTCAAGTCAAAACATTGCCCCTCTGAAAAACTGATACGAAACTGAGAAAATCGATGGGGCAACCAGTGGAATTGGCGAGCTATAGACATGGCTATCTGCAATAGCAATATTGAGTCCGCCCCACTAACAATACTCAAAACAAATGGAACGAACGGTGGAATGCAACAGTGCGGTTATTAGGGCTGCGGAAACCCATCCCACTTACAGTACACCAATTATTCGGAGCAATATAAAGCATTTATTAGCACAAGGCTGAGACCTACCATCAGGTTTATGTAGTACATACCTTCCCGAGGCATACACTTTGATGACAAAATACCTAGTACAATGCAGATCGGACGGTTGTGGCAATGGGAAACTATGGCTCTACAGGCGTACCTGGTGAGACACGACTTAAACCGAAGGACTGGATAATGCTCATATTATTCTCCTACGCGTCCACATGTGCAAACTTTTAAGCGCCAAAGAAAACCCACAGTACTGGATTAATGGTTTATTCTGTGGCTGGTGATCCATTTAAATACATTGATTCTGGGCATCACGTAGAAAACGGTTCGGACGATTATGACATCTGATTTGGCGGGTGTGTCGGTTTAGAACTCTTCGTCATTTTCATCCGGCAAGGATGCCTCAGCGGCCATCTATAGTGAATACATTATCAAGATGCGCGGGCGCTTACTTGTAGCTCTTGCTCGTACTGCTTCGCAAGGGCCGCATCCATGGTCAATTCTGGAGGTTGCATGGCGGGCATCTCGACAAATTCCAAGTTGGGATCTCCGACAAGCTTTCGAGCCAGCCACAAGAAGGGTTTCTCGAAGTTATAATTTGATTTAGCTGAAATATCGTAATACTTGAGAGGTATGTAGATTCGATAAAAGTTCGCACCTGAAGGTTCTTTTTCCGGTGAAAGGTTATGGACTTCGCCTTCACTTTTCGGTCCTGAATGTCCACCTTGTTTCCACAGAGTACAATGGGGATATTTTCGCAGACCCGAACGAGATCACGGTGCCAGTTAGGAACATTTTTGTACGTTACGCGGCTGGTCACGTCAAACATTATAATTGCGCACTGGCCCTGTATATAATAGCCGTCACGCAAGCCCCCAAACTTTTCCTGCCCAGCAGTATCCCAGACGTTGAATCGTATTCTACCACGGGTTGTGTGGAAATCCAGAGGGTGAACCTCGACGCCCAGCGTAGCTAGCAAATAAAGAGAAAACAACGCCAGGACTCACCAACATATTTCTTCTCAAACTCGCCACTGATGTGACGCTTCACGAAAGTTGTCTTCCCCGTTCCTCCATCGCCTACCAGAACAAGCTTAAAAGTCGCGACCGGTTCGGTATTCATCGTGAGAGAATCCCGGTGTGAGACGCGCGTACGACCAATCGAATTCAAGCTAGTGAGGCCCGCCAAAAGTTCAGTGTGAAGAAACAAACCCGAGCCGCATGGGACAAATTGCCAGTACCTTCTTGATCAAACCAAGCCCAAACGATAAATAGAAGTAACTGAGGGGAATATTTTGGAAGAATGATGGAATTCCGTGAGTGGAGGAAGGTTACGGTGTACGGTACAAATAAAAAATAGGCGCGGTGATCGGATAATCAGGCGCTCAGTATTCGCACAACAAAATTGAATTTTTGAAAGATATAACGTGTCGTTGATGGACAAAAAGAGACAGATAATTGAGTCTGCAGTACGACTTCAAATTTTGAACCACATCTAGGCACCTAAGGGTCTCAACGATGCTAGAATGTATTTCTCCAGGCTTTTCCTCCAGGGGAATGATTGCTACAGTGGACAGTGAAATTCGGTGAGCTGCAAAATGTGAGCAGGTACGCAACCAAATGCGACATTTTGTCGAAAACAGTTTTATTTTACTCGCAAAGTTTTTCGGCAAAGAGCGCTGTGCGGCAGATGGGCCTCGTTTATCGCAATTTGCAGTGTCCCCCTGGTAAATTGTAAACTTTGACGTTTACAGGAAGCGTTTTGCATGCGTGATCGCAACCTATATGGGCGCAACTAAATGGAACAGTGCCATGAAATAAGTCAGGCATGGCAACTTTAAAAGTCGCTTTCCACGTACATACTTTTGGAGTCATTTCTGCCCATTTCAGCTATTCTTTGCCCAGCATAGTTTTCTCGTACAAGTATAGCCTGAAACAAAGATAATTTCAGTCAGTCTGCGCGCATCTTCTGTGTCTACCAAATGGGTAATGAACATGTGTCAGAATACTGCAGTCAATCGAAATGGTTACTTTCGGGAAGCTTACTGCGGAAAGCAATGGCTATTACCCCAAGTTTGAAATCATTTAACGTGAACAGATTTGGAGCTAGGTTGATAGTACCAATTGTTAATCTCTCCTGACACCTTTGTTCATTAAAGCTTTCGCCTCTCTGCTCCTCGTGGTGAGCAAGATGGAGCTTCACTGTCGGGAAGGATTCATTCATAGCCAACTGGTCCCTTTCTCAAAGATTTTGGGAGCGCGGGCGTAAGCAAAGAAACGGCTTTGGAAGAAGTAAACAATGGCATGCCCAGTAGGCTTACCGTGTGCGCACGGCACTTCCTATTTTCCCTAGTTTTTTCTCCTTCCAACCACTTTGGGCGCAAATTCGACCAATTTTCGGGTTCAGCTGATCTCCAAAGTGATTACCTAAGTCGAGCTGGCCTCGTTCTGCCATGGTAATTGTTCTCAAATCACACAACCCCTGCATCTTGTGCGTAGCTGTCCTGTAGCCGTTGGTTTGTAGAGCGGCCACTAGTCGGACTGGTGTAATGGAAAGCACTGACTTCGCCGCAGAGCAATACGCTGCTCTGTTCGTCTCGACCCCTAATCACCGATCCATGGTCTTCCTCTGCCGTGCCCCCACCAACACATCTACTTGCAACGAAGCCGTAAGCCGATATCCATATGGATATCAGGTCATTCTCCCCCTCCTCGGAGCAAATACTCCAGCCCAATAAGACGCAGAGCAACTGCTTCATCTTGTGTCATTCTGCGTCCACCGACTACCAAAAAATTCCATACCTTGAAACTTAAAGCTGCTCGTACAAGAATTCAAAGACAGCTTACCAAAAAGTCACCGGAACCTGTTGCATCGTCACCCACCAGTACTTGCGCTGACGAGTGCCACAAT
>NW_008751929.1:491437-503092 GCF_000715545.1 Opisthorchis viverrini | reverse complement strand
AGAGTTTGATTATACCACTAACTTCCTCACCATGTCCTGTCCCCTCTCCTCACCTTGCATCTCTTACCATCAACCTCTTATTCCATCTCCTCCAATCAGCCCAGTTTGGTTACCCGTCCGCCCCCCCGAGCTCTACAAAACAGATCCACCCGACCTCTCGATGCCCCTGTCTTACCCTCTCATTCCCTGTCTCTTATACACTCCTCCTGCCCTTCTATCCCGCACGACCTAAATCCCGCTGTTTCTGCCGAGCTACCACACACGGTACTACTTTCTGACTACGTCGATTACATTATTACAAACGATTGCCCGACCCAACCTGTTACTCTTTGTCCATGGAGCTCCTCCTCCCAAAATCAGTCCTTACCCTATACTGAGCCTGACCCAGTACCTCCTGCCGTGGGTTCAAACCCATTCTAACGACGACTTTCCCATCTACAAACTGTACTGAAAACTCCCTCCCAGACTCCGGACCCCATTTCATATAACCTAAATACAAGGTACCTAGTCCCCCCAACGCAGAACCCCACCGTAAGTGAGGTTACAAATTTCCTATTTGGTACCGTCTGCTCGCCAATGAGCTTGTCAATAATGTTATTCAATGCCCGCTCATTACTGCCCAAAATCCGTAACCTCCGAGCGATTGGAGCCATTGCACGACTGAGTATTATCTGTGTGACTGAAACATGGCTCACAGATGAAACTCCTGACTCGGTCATCTTAACACAGCGCTCCGATAGGAAAAACTCAAGGGGCGGTGGCTGTGCCATCTATTCTAAGTCAGAACTTCGTGCAACTCCATTTGAGGAATCTTCTCTGGAAGGGATTCCGTAGATCATTTGTGTATCCGTAGAACGGACCAAACGACCTGTACTAGTAGGTTGTATCTATTTAACACCTGCCACCTCCCCCTCCTCCATTGCTGATCTTTCCCGTATCATCTCCACTGCGCATGCCCTTCCTCATCCATCTAAACTTCTGTTGGGTGACTTCAACCTGCCGGAAATCTCCTGGTCCTCTGCCATTGGCCCCGCCCGTTACGCCGCGCTGCTTGCGCAACTTGGTGTGGAGGGCTGGTCCCAAATTGTACGTAGTCCCACTCGCGGCCTACATACTCTGGACTTAATATTCTCCAACGATGGCCATTTGGCTACAGCTGCAGTTGGCCCACGCTTCCCAGGAAGTGACCACTGTGTTGTCTCTTGCAACGTAGTCAGTTATGGCCCAGCTGCTCCTCTGAGTCCATCCATGTTTCATCTCCTCTCACCGGAAATTTTACAAGCTTTTTCGTCCACTTTGGCTTCCCAAAATTGGGATGACTTCTCCCTGTCGAGAAATACACACCGCGTCAGTGACATCTTTTACCAAAACCTACTGACTGCTTTTCACCTTGTTTCTCCTGTAAGGCGTTTTTACGCTAATAAACCCGGCCACGATAGGTTATTAAAAACCTTGGATGCCAAAATACACCGGGCTAGTAGAGAATATCGGAAATCTCAGGACTTCTCACTGCTTCTTCTCATCAACAAACTCTCTGCTGACCGAGAATCCTTGCGGGTATCTCTCGAACGCCTAGAAGAGAACGCCGTCCTCAGATCTCCCTTCCAATCCAAATTACTCAGCCGACTGTTCCGTAGGCGTTGCGTTCTAAACAGCCATTCAATTACTTGTCTGCGTTCCACAGACAGTGGCCCCATCACTGATCCTGTCAACAAAGCAGACCATTTAAACGCTTACTTCGCCAGCTGCTACTCGCCCTTTACTCCTAACACCAAACCCACACCCACAGCTGTTTACCTCCAAAGTGTGAACGGCCAGGACAGCCACCCGACTATCAGTAACGTAACCATCTTCCTAGCTGATGTTTCTTCCCTTCTTCTGAAGATTAGGGACACTGTTGTGCCAGGGGCCGACGGCCTTCCACCCCGTATCCTGAAACAAGGCGGCCAAGATATCGGAATCCTTGTATTAAATATTTTCACCCACTCTATAAACTATGGAATCGCCCCCTCCCAGTGGAAGAACTCTATAATCCACCCGCATTTTAAATCCGGATGTAGGCAAACTCCTTCCAACTAAAGGGGGATCCATCATAACTCCCTCCTACTGAGAACCCTTGAACGTCTGGTCAGAGGCCCGTTAATCAGGTTTCTCCTAGCTACAAACGCCATACATGATCGACAGTACAGATTACTATCGCAAAGATCCGTAAATGGCTGACAGCTCTACTTCTTTGAGACCGTCACAGCAGCCTACGACGCTGGATACTCCATTGTAAGTGTCTACATGGATATCCAAAAAGCCTTCGACAAGAAACCCCACGCCTCCCGGCCCCAAAAACTTAGTACCGTGGGCAACAATGGAAATATATTTCACTGGTTCCCGTACATTTTATCAGACATGAGGCACCTTACTCCATATGTCGGTTTGAGATTTGGTCTCTGGGATTGGAGTTGGAGTAATGAAAAATGTGTTTGAGGAAACATGAAAACCTTTTGTATTTACTCCGCTCTTTACTCCATATTCTGGTTTGCAGGTTTGGTCCCCTTCTGTACCGTTCGCCGCTTCCTTTATGTTCGCGTTGCTCGTTGCAAAGCAACGCTTAACGTGCACGTCTTGCAAGAAGCGTCGAGCAACGCGAACATAAAGGAAGCGGCGAACGGTACAGAAGGGGACCAAACCTGCAAACCAACATATGGAGTAAGGAGCGGAGTAAATACAAAAGATTTTCATGCCTCCTCAAATATATTCTTCAACACTCCAACTCCACTTCCAGAGACCAAATCTCAAACCGACATATGGAGTAAGGAGCGGAGTAAATACAAAAGATTTTCATGCCTCCTCAAATACATTCTTCATTACTCCAACTCCACCTCCAGAGACCAAACCTCAAACCAACATATGGAGTAAGGAGCGGAGTGAATACAGAAGATTCTCATGCCTCCTCAAATACATTCTACATTACACACATTTCCAATGACTCATACACAAAAATCAATACTTTCAAAAAAGTTATATAAATACTCCGACTCCACCTCCAAATACTCATATCACACAAGGTAAGTCTGGTAGTGGATCTCTTGGTTTATGACACAGAAATTCGAAATGTCCAGGAATTTGGCACAGTTTACATTCATATTTTTTGGCCGGACAGTCAATGTAGGTAGCCTTGTGAGTGAGATCTCCACATCGATAGCAATGTTGGAATGGTTTGGTGGTGGATGTTGAAGGTCGATTTTGTTTTCTTTTTTGGATTGCACGGATGATGGCACATTTTCGTCTTCTTTTTTCTTGGTCTGTGAGTGGTTTTGGTTTTGGGCTTGATGGTGGTGTTCGGTCAATGTCCACATTAGTGTTGATTTTGGGTAGTTTGGATGTTGATGGTTGAGGTTGGTCCGATTCCTGTGTAAGTTTTCTTTTGAGTTTTTTGGCAGTGTTTTCTGTTGCGGTTTCAATGGATTGTTGGGTTTCTTCAGCTATTTGAATTATTCGAACCTCATGCGCATTATTCCCTACAAGTTGCGAAAAAAACCTTTACTTTCAAAAAAGTTATATAAATACTCCGACTCCACCTCCAAATACTCATATCACACAAGGTAAGTCTGGTAGTGGATCTCTTGGTTTATGACACAGAAATTCGAAATGTCCAGGAATTTGGCACAGTTTACATTCATATTTTTTGGCCGGACAGTCAATGTAGGTAGCCTTGTGAGTGAGATCTCCACATCGATAGCAATGTTGGAATGGTTTGGTGGTGGATGTTGAAGGTCGATTTTGTTTTCTTTTTTGGATTGCACGGATGATGGCACATTTTCGTCTTCTTTTTTCTTGGTCTGTGAGTGGTTTTGGTTTTGGGCTTGATGGTGGTGTTCGGTCAATGTCCACATTAGTGTTGATTTTGGGTAGTTTGGATGTTGATGGTTGAGGTTGGTCCGATTCCTGTGTAAATTTTCTTTTGAGTATTTTGGCAGTGTTTTCTGTTGCGGTTTCAATGGATTGTTGGATTTCTTCAGCTATTTGAATTATTCGATCCTCGTGCACATTATTCCCTACAACTTGCGAAAAAAAACCTTTTATTATTTCATCGAATTCTCCTCACTTTTCATAACGTTGTCCCCATTTCGCGGAATCCCCACTAGCCGCAAATCCCCCAGTCACATGCCCCATCCTGACTGTAAACGAATGATCATGCCCGAAGTTATGCCACCCACAAGTTGGGAAATAATCATTATTATTATTATTACTCTGCTCAAGGGCGCAGAGCTACTTCCCTAGATCAAACCGGCGGCGTCGCAGCACTCCCCTGTGGAATGGAGAAAAGTTTACCACTCCGCCCCTCGCCAAACAGGCGGTGCGAAAGGTTGTGCCACACCTGTAGCCCCGCGCCTAAAAGGATGGGCTCACCAAAGATGTCCTTCACTTGTAGATTGTATTCTTTTAACCCATTGAGGACGTAAAACAGATGTCGTGAAACCAATCTAACAAAAATTCAATCACCATTCAAGAGTTCAGAGTATCTTACATTATTCCTAAACGAACTTTCTGCCTCCTGTGTGTTGCCTATCATACTGCGCTTGACCACCGAGCGTGACCCCGGACTTTGGAACCTCCGCGACTTTACTGGTCTTAGCAACAGGATTTTTATACCACTGGAGTACCCCCATTTTCATTTTAGTAGCTCATAAAGCACTTCAGCCTTGATTTTCCTGATCTATCCGAATGCCGGTCTGGCCGACGCATCTGTTCCAAGTGCTTCGCTTTCTGTGACCCTAAGCAAACTATATGTCGAATAAAATTGAAATTCCCTAAGATTTCACAATATTCAGCCGCACTTATCTCAATCATCAAATTCGTCAACCCGAAAAACTAAGGAGCGCATAAGCTCCGAGCCTCCTGTTGCCTGACAACCCAGCCGGATCGGATTCCATGCCCGCTTCGGCCAATTAGAGGTTTGTGAAACTTATCCCTGTTTTTCCCAGGACAAAAACCCCAGGTATCGCATCCCGCGACATCAGAAAACGGTTGAACCTCCAAACAATATTCTTGTTCCCCGTTGCCTACCAAAACCCCAGTGGGGACCAAACAAAGAATCCCATTCAACGCTCCCTTAATCGGTCTCCATGCATCTCCCAACTGACATATATGTGCGTACCACTCCGTAATCTTCCTAATACTACAGTGCGCGCCAAGATACCACCACAAATGCAACAAAACAGCGTGCTTCTTTCTTAATCTCACACCAGTTCGCAAAATCGAAATCCCGTCACAACACTTCACAAACATTGGAATAGTCGCAGCATCCACTTGAAATCAAATACCATATGAAATAAAGTAGTACTTCAGTATAGCGGGGGCTACCTATGGTATAAAATTGTTTTCGTGGCCTACCTTCGTCTCCCATGACGCTCTGGGGTAAATGAAATGTCATTTTCCGCAAACGAAAACACAGAGTGCACTTACAGTAGATATATCTCCGTCAGAATCAAAAGGAACTAAAATTTATTTCATGAAAATGTGGGCAACGCGGCCGCACGGAAAAGAGGAGAAGTCCAAAGGGAGATACATATTTGGTTAGTACGTGATGAACATCTTCATCAAACGGCATTGCCAGTTTCGATACACAACAGTTGGGTTCTGCAGCCATTCCGATTGGATAAATTCCGCCGTGAACTCGTCAGTTCTTTCCTCGTAAAAAAATCTACGCATCGACAAGTAATTGCCTAGTCAGGTTTCCTTGGTGCCGTTTTTTGTCCTGTTTTATGGTGGACGAACATAACTGTTGGGCATGTATTCTTACACTCTATGTCCGTAAGTATCCTGAGGTAGTCAGTCCAGACACACCATAGCTCCTTTCATCCATTATATGGTCCTATACTGCGGCTTTCTTGGTTTAGTTTATTGGGATTTATGGTCAAGGTTAACGACGTTTTCCGCACGCCGTAACATTTTGTGCATGCGTATTCCTCCCACCGATTTACACATTTGAATTCATTTGCTGGTCCCAGCTGGTCTTAATTAATGCCCCTGCATCTACTTCCGACAATGATGTGCTTCGTTCCAATTTCCTCCATCGCTTTTCCACACACAGTCTATCTGACCCCATGATATTTGGAGATTTTAGTTACCCAGATATCAACCGGCGATGCACACCAGTCCACGGTCTGAATACTATCCCGTGCGTCTAAATGCCATACCCAATTTATGTGACGCAACCACTATTGGCTTCCGACTAATTTCACCTGCGACCAGCGAAGCTTGCTTCCGCATATGCCTTTTACTGGATGCCAAACTCCACTGGACACTGAGCCAAAGTGATCACACTGTATAATCGCAAGCGACATTGATTTGATTTGAATTGAACGGTGAACCCTGTCCACGCGGACATGGCACTCACCGAGATCACTATGCTGCTAACATCCTTCACTTTAGATCCCTCAGAAAGTCACTGATTTATAATAATGATGATAATAATGGTGATAATGATTCTGTCCAACCTGTGGTGGCATGCGTCAGGCATGACTGTAATGTTACAGTCAGAATGAAAGCGGGACTTGTTAGCCCAGAGATGGGGAAAGGGACAGCATCAAAGGCGACGGACATTATCCCATGTGAGCGTGGTTTTCACAACACCAGCACGAGAGGAGAAGCACAGTTACTATGCTTTTTTGGAGAGAATATCGAGCAAAATCGGATCGTTAGGATTCGGAGATAGTGGGCGCAAAAACCCCGAGGGAGGGTAAAACGAGAGGTCTCCTCTCTGTCTGAATCATGACAGTGAAAAATTAGGAACCAAAACAACAAAACTGGTAAGCAGTAGAGTAAGGGTCATATAGCCGGTCAACTTTTCACAAATTTACGGATTTACGGATTGATACACCGGATCGAGGCTTTTGCCCAAGATTCCGGGTCGAATTTATTTTTTTGTTCAGCGTCTGTCGTTCACCTGAAAGACAGGCGAAAAAAGGGTGTAGCACTGCTATTTATGTTCTCAGCACAGGGCAGTATGCTTGCCAGCGCGAGGATTCACTTAAATAAATGTCTACTATCGCTTTGAACTGGGTTCTAGGAGCGTGGACAACCATCGGAGGAAGGTCATCCCCGCAGCCATTACCCGAAATGAGAAAAGGTTTTACCCAATGGATGTGTGCGCTCTGAGATTGAAGATCTTCTTAACATGTCGCCGCCGTGTCTTTGCTCGGTTAACGGTGAAAAGCCTGTTAGCCAAGCTTTTTTTAAAACGGGGCATAAGTAAGCATTGGGCCCCTTCGTAGGCGACGATACTCCAGGGAAAAGAGATCAAGCATCGCGTGACGGGTCTCGTAGTCCACGGACTTGAGGCCGGCAACCATTTTCGTAGCGGCTCGCTGGACACGCTCAATGAGGGTGACGTCTTCCATGCGCCCTGAGTAGACAACTTGGTTGGCGTACTCCTGGCGTAGGCTCCATAGAGTATTTGGAAGTCCATGCGAAGGACACGGGAGAAGGTGCGTCGGGTCATCCGTAAAATGGCGAATGCCTTTTGGGCCGATTTCTCATGGTGCAGTGAGAAGGACAGGTTTGAGGAGACCCAGATGCCCAAATCCTTTTTGGCATCTATCCTTATGATGTTTTCTGGTCCTTTCCCACCATGCCTAACAAAGGCTTCCGCGGAGTCTCCTCCAAATGATATATGGACGCACTTTTCGTCATTCAGAGGAAGGTGCCAGTCCAACGATCACTACCTTGCAAAGTCTATATCCATTTGGAGGGCACTGGCATTGAAACTTCAGGATTTCAAGTCGTCCGCAAAAAGTAGACATGGACTCGCAAGAACGTCTGGAAGGTCGTTGAAGTAGATCGAAACAGCAGTGGTCAAGGACTGAGCCTTGAGGAACTCCAATGGAGACAGGCGCTGGAGAAGAGTAGGTCAAGCCTACTCTCACTCGGAATGGTCTGTCTGACAGCAACGCCTTGATCCAATGAGGGATTTCCCCTTTAATCATGTAAGGCTCGAGTCTGGGTAGCAGCGGGAAGTGAGACCCTATCAAATGCTTTTGAGAATTCGAAAAATATGGCACCCGATATGAGTCCTTCGCCTTGGCTTCGGAGAGCGGTTTGGAAGAAATCCCCATTGAGCTGGGGTATCAGGGTACTTGAAGTAGGGTGATCTAGGATAGCTCGCTTTAGAGTGCGTTCCATCGCCCTGCACGGCACGCTAGTGAGGGTTATAGGCCCGTAGCTGCCAGACGACAGCCGGTTACCAGTTTTGTAGATTGGCTTAACAAGCGCTTCCTTCCAAGCAGAGGGAAGGCCGCCTTCGTCAAGCGACTGACGAAACACCAGGCAGAAATTATTTGCCAGTGTGGGCGACGTTTCTTTCGGGATCCTTGGGTGGACTTCGTCGAGCCCCAACGCACAGAATGGGTTGATCTTGTGCAACAGTTGAATGTCCTCCACCGTGAAGGCCAAGTTGGCTAGAGGCTCTTCGTAGTTACTCCTCTACAAGAGTGGATGTGGCGAGGACGTTGGGGTTGAACATAGAACTGCATGGTGTTTTCTGTAAACCTCAGATACTACTGTTGGGTCACTCGTGGGTTCTCCGATCCCGTCCCTCAAGGAGAACGCGGATGGCTTGTTTCTGCGGCGACGTCCCATGTGTTTGAACAAGACGTTTTTGTTTTTTCGAGCGAGGTCCAGAATGGTGGCTTGTTTTCGTACGTTCCATTGGTGTATTTCTGATATACAGCGGTTCCATATTTTGGGAAATGCTAGCTCATCTTCTGCATCTCCTGTAGCTGATGTTTTGAAAAAAAGTTGGGACCTTTTATCCGGATGTCACGGAATCCTTTTAGAGAGCCTGCGGCTCATCCCACTTCGTGCTGGTTTTTTGGGACGAATATCGCGTCAGCCCCGTTGACTTTCTGGACTATGGTCCCATATAATTCTCCCATTGGTGCTAGTCCCAGTTTAACTTGTTCAAGAGAGATGCGCATTCCTGAGAAGCCTTCCTAACGGAAGTATCGAAACCACGTTGGAATTTCGGGATTTCTGGCCCAATGGCGGTTGAAACAAAGGTCGACTATGTCCCAGTAGAGCGTTAATTGTTATCTGATCAACGAATTGTCTTCCGTTGGTGATGGCCAAATCCAGGGTGATATTAGTTGTCCTGCACGGTATCTGATGGATGGACGTGTTGAGTTCAGGTGTTCTAATGAGCGACTTAAATCAGCGCCGCTGCAATAAGCCCGCTTGGTCCGACGCGCTGGAGCTCCATCCAGGAGGACTTGGGAGCGTTGAATTCACTTACCAACAAGATCAGAGTGAAGTGGTAGTTCAATGGTGGTTCAAGGGTTTGTATGAGGAATTAGTCATCTTCAGACGGACCCGAGGGGCTACACCAAGAAGGAGAGAATCGGACCCGCGCAGCGGGATTTGGATCCACAGCGCATCGCAAAAAGTTGCAGGAATGGTACCTGAGAGGACAGTCGGGATTGGTGGGGCCGCATGTAAGTACAAAGCTACCCCACCAGCCCTCTCTCGTTTTGAGTCAGCTCGAAAAACAGAGTTACAGTCTGCCTAGTTCTCCGCGTCATAGACATCTGGTGTGAGCCAGTTCTCTGCGAGTGCGATTGGAGACGGCTGTTCGAGGCAACCTGACGGTTTAATATGGCAAAGTTTGTTGAAAGTGCTAAAGCAGTTTCTGGAGAAGCATTTTAACACTGTCTCTGCTGCCTCCGAGTGTGAGGAGCCGAAAGTTGGGTGACCAAGAAGGTTAGCAGACTTAATATTTGTGTGCCTTATTTGTGTGAGGACTCCGAAGGGGCCTCAGAAGCAATATCGTATGCTTCTTGTCTTGCTGGTTTCTGAAGATGCTTGTCACTTGCAAAGTTTTTTCGCCCCGTGAGAGCCCGGTCTGCTCGAGCCGTTGAGCCCTGGCGAGGGAGTTTTTACCAAGTCGGCGAAAATTTCGACCATTGCTGCCTGTAGCTCTTTCAGCGTCGGCTTTTTGGTAACCAGATTTGGTTTCGATCGAAGATTCGCGGTAAATTTTCGCCATCCTGGTTTCTTGGGAGTTTTGGCGGGGGTTGACCGGAAAAGTGTCCCTGTGAGGCACTGAGCGCTGTCTGGCGGCAAAAAGGAGTAATGCTTTCGGTGGTGCCCCAATGAGGCTCGTTTTCGCGGAGGATTGTACCTTGAAGCCAGCCAACAGTTTTCACATATGGCGAATCTTATGTGGCTTGTTTGTCTGCATTAGCTTTTATTTCGTGTTTATGTAGACACATGATCCGCCGGCGATCGGCGTGGCCAACTGGATTTACGAGGACTTTTCCGGTTGGCTGTAGTCACGTTTGCGGCTTTAGCTGTCGGGGCCCTGGGCGACGATTGTGTCCGCGTTCGACGTAGTGGAGCTGGAGATTGGCAGTTTCACATTCTCAATGGTCGTACGGTCGTCACAGGATTCACCAATATCGCGGTCAACGCATGTGGTTGATTTGCCGGTGTGCTTCGCCGCCGCTCTCCGCACATCCGACCCAGTCAAGTTCAGAATCTGTGACATCGGTGAGGAGTTCACGGTTGCAACTTTGTCGTCCGTTACGGAAAGAAACGCTGATAGCTCCACGTACTTTGGGCGTTGCTCCCACTTGGGGATTGCCTCGGCCCCAGCATCACTGCCTTTGCTGGACGAGAGGTCTATGATGGTTGAATAGAAGCTGCTGTCCGGAGACACTGTCGGTTGCGTCGGCATGCTTTCGGGGGCACAGGGGGCTGTGACCACAATCAGCTTGACCATGAGTTTGGGGTTGGCTGAACCGGCGCCAAGCGGAAGCCTGTTTCGCGCCTCTACCCTTGATCTACTGTGACCAAGCTGTCGCGCCTCTAGAGAACGATCCTCAGATGGACGCCTGATCATTGGGTAGGTCTTTTGAATGCTGCCGGCTCGCTCCAAGCTCTTCTGAACGGCAGACATGGGGAAAGGGTGACTAGAAGCCCAAGTGTTCGCTTGTTACCGTTCTGGTGTAGCCGTTCTGCGTGAACCGACTGGTGGTCAGGCTTGGTGAGGGCACTACTAAGAGACGACTGTGCCAGATTCGTTGGCGCGATTCCTCCGGAGAATGACCCTTAGATTATCAGTCAGCTATCCCTTAAGCACTTGTCCACTAGAGACGCTGCGGCGGTCTTAACTGCCGCGTCAGAGAACTGCATGAATTTCATCGCAGTCAACGGACCCGGATGGGTAGCGCGAGGTACTCCTTCAGCGAAAAATTTTTATCAACTTTTGTCCAGGTTGCTGAATTATTTGTGTTTGAGTCCCCCAGTGCTTTAGAGAACACCTCTAGCTTTGGGTCGAGTATCCCGATCCAAGCGGAGCACATCTTTCTGATTCAGCAATGGGCATTAGGTTTAATTTTGGGGGCTCTTTTCTTAGCTGCGATATGCATTGCACCCTTAATGTAGAGGCGGCTAGTGCATACAAACGGGCCAAGAGAGTAAGCTAATCAGCTTATCTGGTCGTCCTGTAAACCTGTGCATTTGAAGTGCTATCAGGCCTTGCAGGTGTGGCATTGCATACCGCGTTTTACGTTCGACGGGCAGCCGTTTTGCCCAAATCTGTGATGGCCCATCGATGGCTGCAGAGGACCTAAAACCACCGCTGAGGCCTCGTGACCTTGGGCT
>NW_008751929.1:490020-490932 GCF_000715545.1 Opisthorchis viverrini | reverse complement strand
GAACGGCAGACATGGGGAAAGGGTGACTAGAAGCCCAAGTGTTCGCTTGTTACCGTTCTGGTGTAGCCGTTCTGCGTGAACCGACTGGTGGTCAGGCTTGGTGAGGGCACTACTAAGAGACGACTGTGCCAGATTCGTTGGCGCGATTCCTCCGGAGAATGACCCTTAGATTATCAGTCAGCTATCCCTTAAGCACTTGTCCACTAGAGACGCTGCGGCGGTCTTAACTGCCGCGTCAGAGAACTGCATGAATTTCATCGCAGTCAACGGACCCGGATGGGTAGCGCGAGGTACTCCTTCAGCGAAAAATTTTTATCAACTTTTGTCCAGGTTGCTGAATTATTTGTGTTTGAGTCCCCCAGTGCTTTAGAGAACACCTCTAGCTTTGGGTCGAGTATCCCGATCCAAGCGGAGCACATCTTTCTGATTCAGCAATGGGCATTAGGTTTAATTTTGGGGGCTCTTTTCTTAGCTGCGATATGCATTGCACCCTTAATGTAGAGGCGGCTAGTGCATACAAACGGGCCAAGAGAGTAAGCTAATCAGCTTATCTGGTCGTCCTGTAAACCTGTGCATTTGAAGTGCTATCAGGCCTTGCAGGTGTGGCATTGCATACCGCGTTTTACGTTCGACGGGCAGCCGTTTTGCCCAAATCTGTGATGGCCCATCGATGGCTGCAGAGGACCTAAAACCACCGCTGAGGCCTCGTGACCTTGGGCTGTTGGGCTCATGACCAGGGTCACGAAAATCGTAGGTGGGGATGATGAAGGGAAGTCGATTCATGCACAAGCCAAACTTTAGTAAATCATTGGCTGGACCTTGTCACGTGATGAATGTCCAATCGTGGTAGTGGTATAAAAGATGGATCCGCAAGATGGCGACCGCCTTCCTGCAACGGTCTGTGCTACTTCC
>NW_008751929.1:485672-487200 GCF_000715545.1 Opisthorchis viverrini | reverse complement strand
TCAACTAAGAAGATGCGTAGTACCGTCGGCGCGTACTTAATAGGCAGGACGATTCGCTGATTTCTGAATTAGCAGTTAAGGGACACTGGACATTGTGGTCAAAACGTACGCTTCAGTCATCCGGTGGATTTTTATACCGCATTAGCCATAACGGATGTTGCATACGCGACGAAATGCGTGATATGCAAAATACATCCTTTTAGGAAACTTCCTACTAAAAGATGACAATTACAGTTACCAACCCGAAGCGTTAAACTATGTTGCAGGCACACAACTGACGTACGATCGGGACGACCAACTGTAGGATGACAAAACGCTCATTCCGTGAAAATGACGGAGGAAAGCCACGTCAAGTGCCCCGAAGAAGCGATTGTGACCCTAAGTAAAGGTTGCCGTGTGCATGTTGAAAGAAAAGCGTTTTCCTTAAACACCTTAACATAAAATGATGAAATATACATTCGGTTTTGTGGTGAGTGTACGCGGAGATTTATCCTCCTTAAACACCGATCTCCGGTTTAGAAAAAGCGCAAGGATTAATCTAATACATACATAGCACAGCAATAGTCCTTCTAGCTGGATTTAAACCCATGTGAACCGCTTGGCTTGTGCACGACCTTCATTCAAATGTCCGCGCTTTCTGGCTTGTGCACAGCTAACCAATCACTGGCCTGGCTTGTGCATGAATCGCATGCCGTCACTGATTGTTGGGGAACCACAGACACATAGAAATGGTTAAATTGAACCGAAAGGCTCAGTAGATTGGAAAGAAAATGTGGGAATTAAGTTTCGCACGCATATCGGAATAACCAGACGATCGTCTGGTTCGAACTAGCAATCCAGAATTCAGCGCAGCGTAACAAGCAGCACATATGTATTCGAACTGGCACATATGTACAGCATATGGAATATTAAAACAAGAGAATAATGAATAGAGCAATCAATAAAGAATCACTCATGTTCATAACAGAAATTGTCACCAATGCAGTTGAGTCAGGTGGGGAGCTTGTTCGCATTTGCAGTTGATGGAACCACTGGGTGAGAGGATACGTTCGGAAAAGGACCCAAGGGATATAATGCCTGTGTGTGCTGACGGACTTTTGACGGCACTGTTGGTATCGGACTGCTGACGAATTCAGGAGCAGGCAATTCGAAAACTGTTCGGTCGTCCAGCACCATCAACCTCGGTGGCTCAGTAGTGTGCTTCGCAAGTGGCCTCGTCTTCTACTATAGGCCAGTGTTGTTCTCCGTGCCCTCTTTCGCATCGTTCAGACTAGTGAAAACCTCGCGACACTCACAGAGTCTCTCATACCAGGTTGGTCAATGGTTAGAGGTCTGACGAACACAGTCTCCTGGCCCTCCAGGTTGGGGGTTGGAACATGTGGCGACTTGTTCCGTAGAAATGGTAATGCATTTGCATTTCCCGCCAAACACCGCTGCCTTGCGGTTAGGCTTTTGAGCCAAAGGCTTTGGTTGAGGACCCTAATCGTCCTCCTGTCTAGGTGTGGGCACCCTGGCAGTATCCCAGCCC
>NW_008751929.1:479658-482720 GCF_000715545.1 Opisthorchis viverrini | reverse complement strand
CAGAAGCTGTGTTGGTTGGGACATGTTTTACGCATGCCGAAGAGAGTATTGTTTTCCATGCCCAATTCGGAGTGGCGTAAACAGAGAGGTGGCCAACCCATGACCTGGCAGAGGAGTATGAAGGAGATGACGAAACGCTTGGGTGCTGTCGGTGCTACTCGCCTTCCAGGATGGAGACCGCGTGATCCTTACTGTGCCTGGTTGGAGACACTACAAGATATGGCTGCCAACCGATGTCAGTGGCGTTCTTGTTGTCAGTTTCTATCCAGATTGCCTGAGTGAATGTCTGTAGGTGTAGTCACCTCGGAATGATTGTGTTAAGCTAGCACTAAGTCCCTTCCCCGTCCACCTTTATTCTGCATCGGTGCTGAACGCTGATGTCATGCTGTCGATGATGATGATGATGATGGACATATTTTCCGCCGCTTGTCCACCTACTCCAGAAGACCATTTAAGGTCCGCAACTTCCACGGTGATGATGATGATGATGGACATATTTTCCGCCGCTTGTCCACCTACTCCAGAAGACCATTTAAGGTCCGCATTGAACTTCCACGGTGTATATTCGAGGCTACAACAGTCTACCAGTTCAAAGATGTACTAGATCAACATCTCATTAGAGTCCCTGGGACGGTGCTGGGAAAGGAGCATCGTCTTTTGTTAAGAGACGTTGATTATCACCATCATAGTAATAATACTCGCCCAGCTGTAGCACCATTTCGGTGCGTAGCTGCTATGCTACCCGAAGTAGACACGATCAATCAGGTGCTACCAGATTTCCCAAGCCTAGATAGGAGCATTTGGTATGCCGGTATCGGGTTCGAAACGCTAATCTTCTGGTTAGTAAGTTTACGCCAGCCACTTAGTTATCTTGATCTCTGGTTTCAACTTAGAACTGTTCCTTAATACTTCGAGGAACAGGTTGCACACATTTTAGAACCTCCGAAGTGGTAGACCTACCTGACCAGTACTATTCCAGGAATCTAAAATGGATGTTCAAAACATTCAGCTTCCCACGGATGTTCGCCGGTGAAACTTTTTAGCGCTTCAACCGCTTCATGGTGGTCCGTCGCGTAGCATCACTGACAGCTTCATGTTTTGAATAAGGCACTGCGTTGCTTTCAGGAATGGGCTTTGCAGATCAGCATGCTCTTAACATGGAGAGGAACATCCACTAAAATACCTGTGTTCAACCCCTACACCGATTAACTCCATCCGTGCATCCAGTTTGACATGCTGTTTTCCGCAGACGAACTAAGGGTGTGGCTGTTCGCCAATGCAGAGGCGGACAACCAAGTATTTTAGATTTTCATCAATCCCCTGTAGAGAGGAAAGCTACGATTTTGGGGGGCATGCCAACAAATTATCACAGGTATCACTCGATGTGTCTCCAAGTTAGAAGTCCGCTCTTAAATATGTACCAGTTTGAAAGTCTTTCTTGAGACCTTGGACTCGTGGTGTGGTTGAATCTGAGAACCAAGGATTCTAGCAAGGACTCCTTTCAGACTGATCTACGCTTGTCTTGCACCGGATGTCGTAGTTATTAGGACTATCCATACCGACGGTAAGAATACGACTACTCAGCATAGCCACACCATCCTTAGAATACCGAGCTTATGCAGAACCTCCCTCTTGACTAGAGTGAAATACGTGAATTCTTCTTCGAAGGACAGTCTCGTACGTTAAATTGATTGCCACGATCCGATCGAATGGAAATTCCAGTGCTTCAGTGTGTCCCAATAGTAGTCAAGAAAGTGAACCGAGGGCGACCGACTCCACATTTCCCGGTGTCATGCTTGGCAACACTTTACACAGGACATGCGACTATTCAGCTATATGTTCCAAAACGAAACCAATTGTTGATGGGAATAATGCGCACCAGAGTTGAGCAGAGTAGTAAAGCTTTATTGGGAAGCTATGTATCTCCCTTTGGCCAGCGAAAGGGTCGACTATCGTACTGTTGCGTCTCAGTGCTGTGCAGTCAGTGCTGTTAACTACACTAGCTCAACAGGGTATGCCCTATATTCACACGCTTCTGGGTGGATGAGAGTGTATGATGAGCTCTCCAAAAGCTTCCCTACAAAAAGTGGTGTCAGACAAGGATGTCCACTCCATTCTTGTTCCACTTCGTCATTGATGAAATAATGAGGCGAACACTGGACGGTCTTCAAAACCCCGGTGTTCAAAGTGTTGCTGGTGAGAGCTTTATTGATTTGGAGTGCGCAAATGACATCGTCCTCATCTTTGAAGACCAAAGCGAAGCATAAGCCCTGTTGAATAAACTGACCATCAACATACCATCTTTTGGCATACGTCTTGCACCTTTGAAGTGCAAAGTCATGCTTCAGAACGTATCGCCTGCAAAAATATCCCTTAAAGTCCAACGAGATTCACTGGAGACTGTGGAAAACTTAACACCTCTCGGTAGTTATATTAGCTCTGACGGAAGTGTGTCTGATGATGTCAGTACAAGAATCTCAAAGGCCCGGATCGCGTTTGCTAATCTGCATCACTCGTGGCGTCAAAAAGGCATCTCATCAGGTCTTAAGGGTCATGTGTACCAGGCTCCAGTAGGGGTTGTGTTTTTGTATGGGTGCGAGACATAGCCTCTGCGGACACATGATGTAAGGCGTCTTTAGGTTTCCGATCACCGATGCTTCATAAGCGTGGCGGGTTTTGGATGGCGTCAGCATGTTAGTAAGGAGATGATTAGAAAACGGGTATTTGTTTGTACTACAGGTACTTCAATCCGGGAAAACATCCAGCACCACCGACGACGATGGCTCGGTCATGTACGCATGCCGAAACACCGTCTACCGAGACGGGTGTTCTTGTACCTCCTGGATTGCGCAAACCGGGAGGTGGACAGTACATGACTTGGCAGAAAGGCGTGAAAAAGATCACGAAGAGTTTGGGTGTTGGTGTTGTACGATTTCCAGGATGAAGTCCCCGTGTACCCGCCCGTGCTTGGCTGGAGACGTTGCAAGAAATGGCGGCTAATTGATTTCAGTGACATACGTGCTGTCATCTTCCTTCCAGATAGTCTACTTGGGCGGTTGGAG
>NW_008751929.1:476822-479644 GCF_000715545.1 Opisthorchis viverrini | reverse complement strand
TATATATATATATATATATATATATATATATAACTAGACGAACCTTATGGTTGTACGGCAGTGAAGCATCATTGTCAACACTGATATTGCTGTCTTTGATGATGATGATGACTGTTGTGTTTCCTGATTTCAGCGAAGTACTGATTAATATTGGGAAGTGCCGAAATCTGCGATCCCTTCTGTAGGGTTCTTTTACTAATTGGTTTCCCAGTAGAGTTCGGAGGAGCGAGAGATAACATCCTCTTCATATGTAAGGCCGACTTCTTAAGGTCGCCTTTGGGGGGGGGTTACATGGTTTGGTTGGGCTTGATCAACTGAAGTTCTAACGCAACTTATATATGTGTGTGTGTGTAAATGTTTAGCCAGTATTCGTCTCTCCCACTGAAGCATTGACAAGACTGAACCGGAGTTCGCTGACGTATTGGTTAGGTACCATGTATGTACTGACTATGTGCTAAATGTGATTACTAGTTTTCCGGAGGTGATTGCCATGCGCTCCGCTGAATCAGTCTTTCTTCTTTTGCTTGTCATTGATACTAACTCGTATATGTACTCAGTGGGTTCTATTTCCTTCATGCAGCCACCGTCGTTCGGTGCTTCTCGCTCATTTAACGACAATGGGCTTCACATCGAAACAGCTCGTTCTCATTTTCGGTATGCTGATCACCGGGACAATCAATACGGTATCAAAAAAGCTCCAGTTAGACTGCACGTGAGTGCTGCTTTTTTCTGCTTGACTGCTCAACTTTAGTGCGTTTGGATACTATAACCATTCAGCTAATGACACACGAACTGAGCATCCATTCAATAAACCATGGTTTCAAACACTTTTGATGTTTCTTGGTGAATCCCTCTGTTTGTTCGGTTTTTTTGTGATTCGTTATCGAAAGCGCAGGCGACTGGGAAACGATGGACTTCGTCGTCAGCTTTTGGTCGATCCAACCCGTCCTGGAATCGCTGATACCCCGTAAGTCAAGTTGTTTGAACGGGCATTAGGTCCAGACTCTTCAACTGGTATTTTCTCCTGCCGGCCTCCTGTGATCTTCTCGGAACAACCTTGGCAGGTACACACGTTGTTTTCTATAACTACCTTTAGGTATCGGTTTGTTGTTCGTGGACGCGTCAATTTGGCAAATGATGCGCGGCTCATTAATCATTTTCGCTGGAATTTTGTCGGTAAGTTGGCGTTATTTCTTGCGCGGCTGGAAGTGATATCACCATAATAATGATTTCTGTTTTTTTTGTAGTGTCGCGCTCTCGTGGCGACGCTACTTTCTACTGAACCGACAGTCCTTGCCTAGGGGTCCAGGTGAATTTTCACTGTTAGTAACGGCCAACTTCTCCCCACGTTTCATTATGATGGAAATTGTGTGCTAAATTATATGGAAAGGGCTTTGAAACACTGGATCCAGTGTAAATATTAAACAGCCTGTAGATAAGAAGAGTTTCGACAGATGAAGCAATATAACGGTTCCGGTCAGTGATGAGTGGGCTGAAACCAACACCAAGTTCTCGGGTTGCTTGGTCTGGTGTTTCCATATGTACGATGCCTCCCCAAAGCGGTGTCACATTACCAGTGTCTTATGAGTTTCTGTCAAAAGATCCTCGATCGTTTTGCTCGTTTTGTTCGTCTCGTTACGCTCTCACTCAGTTTTGTTCTAATTGTCAGCATATTACTTGCACTTGTTGATTGTTCATCACTAATTGCTAACTTTCCATCTTGTTTTCTGTGACAGGTAATCTTTCTGAAGCGGAAATTATATGTTTATCACTGGTTCGGTATGCTTTGCACCGTAATTGGCCTGGCCTTGGTGGGTACAAAGTCCGTTTTCAGTAGTCACTCTCTTAGCCACACCGGTGCACAATCTGCTATAGGTTAGTTATGTGTACATACAGCTTTTTCGTTCCTGTTCTTGAGTCCTTGCATAATTTTCCCTAGTCATGAGATCTCACATTTAATCCTTTAAGCCAGACAGAAGGACTGAACAGCTGTGTAGAACGCTAGGATCTTTTCTGAGAGTCAGCAGCAGCGGACATCGTACAGATCTATTAGGTGGCAATCTGTGACTTTTCGGACCCGCGCATTATAAAGCAAGTTCAGTCTTCCTTGCACTGCAACAGCTGTGATGGAAGAAGATTAGCGACCATTATCATGGCTATCCGCTACCCACTTGGCAGAGTTTTCCTTTTTATTCGTTTTCATCCTGCTAAGTTGCATTTGACACCTTTCATGAGGTTTCGCCGGAGATTTTGTTCGACACCAAGTTAAATAGTTTCCATGTAGTTGGTTTTTATCCACTATGAGGACAATTTTTCGTGCTTTGTTGTAAAATAGTAATAATGATCGTCCAGCTGTAGCACCCTTCCGGTGCCTAGCTGCCATGCCACACGAAGGAGGCATGAGGGCTGGGATACTGCCAGGTCGCCCAAGCCTATACAGGGGAAGTCGAGAGGCTGAGGTAAGGTTCGAACCACGGACCTTCTGGTCCGTAAATTCGCGCTCTAACCACTTGGTCCGTCTCGCCCCTTGTGTGTAGTGCTCTACTCGCCTATTTTATTGGCTGCTAAGACAGTACGAACTCCGATTTTTTTGAAAGCGCATACGCAAAAGCTGTTTCACATGTTATTTGCGGCCAAAAATTGTGTCACCACATTGTTACACTTTACCACTGGATAAGCAGTACTACCAACCATCACATTGTGGTCGCTGTTACCGTGCTCTAAATTCCCTCGGATAACTTAGAGGTGTGGATTGCATACACCCTCGATCTCGGAAAAGGCCTGCGATATATATATATATATATATATATATATATATATAT
>NW_008751929.1:454132-475784 GCF_000715545.1 Opisthorchis viverrini | reverse complement strand
AAAAGGCGTGCGATATATATATATATATATATATATATATATATATATAACTTCGTTGCCATTGTGGATTAGTGATTGAATATAAAAAAGTCCCTCGTTCCTGTTAGTAGTCCAGTTTCTTTCAGAAAGGGTTCACTATTCAGCTCGATGTGGATCAATGGTTAATGCGCACACCGGAGCGTCCATTGTTGGAACTTAACTTGGACATCTTGACTGCTCCGTGTAGTCTTGAGCAACATGGCAGTACCTCAGCTGTCGTGCTTCCTTCGAACGGCATGGCAACGCCGAAAAGATGTTATAGATGGAAGATCAATATTTATTTTGTTATTATTAAGTTAGCTCAGAACCAATCGGAGTACGTCCATTGAACGAGCGACACGCGATGTGCTGGTGCTCGATAATGTGTAGAACCAAATCGTACGGGGAGGATGCACGCTGGGAAAGTTCTCTCAGTGGTTACTGGGTTTAAAGTTTTCGTTTCGTTTACCTTGAATGTTACTATTTCCCCACTGACTGTCCCACTGGATTTCCTTCAGGTTTAAAGTGATTGGCGCCACCAAGTATGATGATAATACCTCAGTCAGCAAATGAACAAACAACTTATTAACTTTGTCTACTTGCAAGAAGCTGATGTATTCAATTTCGTAATTCGGACAGTCAGGATAACACGTGACTGCGTTATAACCAGTGCACCACAAAGTAAATGGAATAGTCGGCTGTGAGGTGTTCCACTGTAGATTATGTTCACCGTTTATGCACACATTCTCGTTCAACCTGAGAGGAGAAGCGGCAACTGAAATGTGGCCGTGTCGTTCCATTTACTTTGGAATCTGTTTTCCTCTGATAAAACAAATCACTTGCTAGGTACACTTTTTCCTTACGTTCTTTTTATTTGCTGTAACTAGAACAACTCCCTAAAATACACTTCAGTCGAGTTTCGGTCATGTAAATGAGGTCATTCTGTGTCGAATAGCCTAAAAGTACTGTACAGCTGTTTCACTGTTGTCAGGATCCATCATCATTTCGTATCTCACGAATTTCAAGGAAGATTCGAACTCGCAACCTTTCCAATAGCACTCCAAGACTAAACCCGTCGGCCGTGGACGGCTGGTCACATTTACTCATTTACAATAACTCACATTTGGACTGGATACACACCACTCAAAACTCTTCAAGCTCCCAGCTGTTTTTATTCATCCCTGGTCGTTTTGCTGGCTATTTGTATTTTTTTTCTCGTGGTAGAAAAAATCAGACGTATAGAATGGATGGGATTTCTAGTGATCTAATACAGACAGCATTGGACCCGATGCACAGAATAGAAATTCTTTGGAGTCTGTTTCGAGGAACCAGTATAAGGTACGCATGATAACCCAAAATGAGTCAAAATTCCAAGTGGATTGCATTTTCAGGGTACTGAATGCTTATTGCAGACGCAAAAAATTTGGAAGTGGGCGATATTTTTCCAGTTCTTTGGAGGCGAATCGCACCTCCTTTCCCCAGTTAATCTGTTTTGCACGTCTGAGAAATGCGCACACTCTAGGTTGGAGGTAGCTGCTCTGAGGCAACTCAAACTTGGGTCATGACTTAAATATGACCGTTCAGCTCCGGCAATGGTCAGCGCCAATCCTCCTTTGGCCGCGTGGTTCTGGTTTTAACTGACCCTTCTAGTGTTGAATCCCTTGAAGGGAGCCCATTTGAGTTGTGCGAGAATGCATTCCATGGTTTGCAAGCACTTACTACTGCTTACCGTGCAATAATATTCACCTAGTTATTATCTCCTCTGCACCTCCGGTTTTTTTTTGGAACACCAACATTGACTATTTCCCTAGTGTTGAATCCCTTGAAGGGAGCCCATTTGAGTTGTGCGAGAATGCATTCCATGGTTTGCAAGCACTTACTACTGCTTACCGTGCAATAATATTCACCTAGTTATTATCTCCTCTGCACCTCCGGTTTTTTTTTTGGAACACCAACATTAACTGACTATTTCCCACGTCAAAGAAGATTTCACCCATTTTCGGAAAACTTGTCCTTTACAGTGCATTTGGACCGACGCAGTCCAATAGTTTCATTGTATTTTGTCCGTTTATTCACCGATCTTGGCTACTGAAATGAAAGCCACCAAGCGACGCAACTCGGGCTACCCATATTTCGTAACATTGTCCGTTTTCATCCTCTCCGAGCATCTTTTCCTTCTACGGCATAGCGTCTCATTTTTCTTTTCTGGTATATTTATTTATCCTTCATGGCTATCAGGTATTGGACTGGTCCTGGCTGGAGCGTTCACGACCGCCTGCCAAATGATTGTCGAGGAGGTATTCCTAAAGAAGCGTGGCTTCCATCCACTGCAGGCTGTCGGCATGGAGGGTGTGTTTGGTAGTCTTATGATGATTTGTGTAAGTTTCGCGGTCCATGTTTTATTTATTTATTTTTTTATTTTATTAGTTGTATGTAGTCTTATGATGATTTGTGTAAGTTTCGCGGTCCATGTTTTATTTATTTATTTATTTAATTTATTTAGTTGTATGTGTAGCTAGTTTCATGATGTTTGCAGTCACTGTCATAAGTGAATCGATCCACCACGTATAACCTGAAAATAATTTACAAATCGATGCCCCTCCATGCTTCCTTCGGATTGCATCGTGATTGTGTAAGACAAAATTTGAATGGTTTTCTTCCATCAACTTCAGCATTTTCTCCAGGTAATCCCACTACTTACACGGGTTCGGTGTAGGTTTCAACGCCTTTGTGTCTTATAGCTCGGATCCTCAGTTTACGTTCGCCTTCTTCTTCACTCAGAGTCAATTATTGTCGGTGCCAATTGAGTTCCAACTCCACGGTAATCTAATAGATACGTGTTCCTGTGAACTGTAGAACCAGTAGTATGAACGAACAAACAAACCTCAATGATCGGATTGTTTTCACACACCACCCACTCAGTTTTGCACTGGAAAGTTCGTTGAATCGTGTAGATCTGGTCTGTGGACTGATGTATCGAATGATTTACCAGTTATATATTCTCAGATGCTTCTCAGATCATTCTCATTGATTGGTTCCCGCAGTGTCTTGTTCAGGAAAAACTCTGCACGTCCACCATCACCTGCAGTGTCGTAACTTTGAAATGATGCTCATTCCTTCTTAATGTTTGACATCCTGTGTGCTTCCTTAATTAGATGCTGGCAACCGTAAGCGTGCAACCCAAGCCGAAGAGGTTAAATGATCTCAGATTCGAATTCACTGCCACGTGTTCTTTTTCGAACCTCTCTCTAAACTCATTCTTCTGTTTTAACCTTTCCGAATTCGCATTTTCTTTGTCCATCCGTCAAAGGGAAGTGTTGTGTTCACTTTATCAGTTCAAATGATTTCGATCAGGTTCAGAACTAACTAGAGAACCACTTGATAAACCTTTACTTACACTCAAATCGCATGTATACCTTCGGGTTCGGGATCAGATACCAAACCAGAATCCTACATCCTCTCTCGTCACAAGCTACGGTAGCCATTGAATGGCTCTACGTTTCCTGGTTGGTTTGACTCAGGCGTCCATTTTTCTACCCATTAATTGGGATTTTACACGTTCTCAAGTTTGACGGCGTAAAGTTCAATTACTGCTGATACGCATTGTTTGGCACAACCGCTCTCACTGAGCTGGATGCTAAGCCTGGTTTTCACCCATTCTAACCGAAGTACCATAAGTCGCAGACCCGGATGGGGTGATTCCACTGCTACTCTCTCTATATTTTTTCTAGAGTTATGTTTCGATAATTCGGGTTCAAATAGTGTCGCTACTTCGTTTCGACTCAGGGTGGGCGTACACGTGGCTTTGGTCAAAGGGCGTAAGTTAGCCTGTCTAACTTACTGTTCGATGAACAGTCCATAGGTTACGTTTACGTACATTTTACCGGAATTTCGCGCACATGTTACGTAAAAAGTACACTTACACTACCACACCCTTCGTAGTTCTATTATCTGTACCCTGTATATTTCGCTACCAGCGAACCAAAATTGTTACAGTCTTCCAAATCAACAGTTCGATTGGTGCCTTTATATTTCCCTATGTATTCAAGTTGGGACCAATGTCATCATAGCTGGGCTTACCTATATCCGAACCAAACCAGACAGTAACACTCAAAGATGACAAGACAATCACTGACCACCGTCATAGGCTTCTGGTCAGTTTGAAGACAAGAGATATGCAGACGAGCAAAATCTACCTTTTCCACTGACAAGCCATTGATGATCACCATTATTGGTTGAGGATTTTGGGATCGTACGGCCCTAACACCGCAAAACCCCCCTTGCTATGTGTCACTTCCAAAAAACGATTGCTTTCCACCGCATCCCTTTTCTAAACTAAGGGGGCACGACAAGTCCCTTTTACTCTGTTGACGGTGGCTTCTTGAGAATGAATTCTTTTCTACCTATGTTTTCACATATATTCAGGTAGCTACTCAAGTTTCGTATCAAGAATACGAATAGATTCTACTTGGGGTCCTTGTTTAGTCTCCGTGATGTGGTTTGATCAGAATCAAACGAACTTCAATCGACCCTGTTTCTGTAAAATATCCTTAATTGGATAGCGGGTTACGTAATTCACTTGATGCGCGGCAGTCTCTCCGCAGGCGTTTCATATTCTCCAACCTTCTATTTGCAGCGATGAGCCGTTGTGGCATTGGACCAAGCGTTAACCTCTTTCCTTCTCCCAGTTTTCGTGATAATGAACTGTGCCTTTTAGTTCCGGTACATGACCGGGTAAGACTTGATCAGTGCAGGTTGTGGAGTTTGTTTTTAGTGTCACTCTGATGACTAACTTCTCGTAGTTTCTTTCGCCTTGAATATCTTTCCTCCATACCACAGTTATGAGACGTTCCAGTAGGTGCCGTGATTTTTGGATTTTATCAAGAAATGTTTCCGTCGACAGCATTTATTAAGTTCTTCAGTCTAACGAAGTCGTTGGTAAAACATCCTCGAGTAAAAATAAACTTAATGTTGACTTGCCGATACTGTCGGATGGGCTTTTTCTGAATTTCACTGTTGGCTACTTGCAATCTTTTATCTTGTATTCCTCTTCTACGGATTCCACAGGAGCAGCACATAGTCGTCTCTCACACTGTTCAAAACATGACATGGTGATGCTTTTGAAGAAGCTTTTACTGGACATATGAACCCATGTTTCATGGTATTCGAGCGAACCTGTTTTGCCACATTAGTCGCACTTTGGGTGTCGTCAACCATTTTAGTAGGTTCATTCTCTGGTAGGCCTTCTGTAACTCATTTGGACGTTTGGAAGACCCCTGAGTTAGTTGTTTGAAGTTTTGCCCATGTTTTAGGCGGCAAAAACAAAAATTTACATTCAGATTTATGTCTGGGGATACACTACTGTCATCCAAGTGCAACAGGATTTTTTTACTCTCTGGTATCGGACAATTGTCCCACGTCTCCAACCAGAACGCAGATATTCTATCGACCAGCCGTATGTTCCTTTTTGCTTCGATTTCAACACTCCATCCAATAGTTATGAATGGAGTGTCGAACGCAATTAGTGTCGCTGTTTCAGTATCTGTCGGATGCTCAGTGTGATCGATGCATCCTCTTACAGGACGGAACCCAGTTTGGTTCTCACGGATTTGTCTTTCCCTGTGAACCCCCGTGAACCTTCAAAGGATGAAACCAGAGACCGCCTTTGATGCCACCGCTGTCGGACTGATACCACGGTGGTTTTCACACAGCGTCTGTGTGCCGTTTTTGAAGTTAGGGATGACCTCTTCTCTTCACTTTATATCGCACCGATCGATATTTATTCGAAATGACCAATTCCTTTTGGATATGATCTTCATGAAAAGGGTGCTGTATCCAGCAGCACTTACTTCTGCATATTTGTGGCCAGTTTGGGAATTATTTTTGGTCACAGCTGGTTTTGAAGTTTCCAGGGGGCTCATACACCTACCCTCCGTGTTGGTTGTCTTTTGGTGTAGGTAACACCTTCAGTCTTCTTACGGTCCCAAGGAACGGCATTTCAAAGTTTAGGTTTTTAACTGAACCCTGTTAAAAACTACCGGTTGTTTAACAAGCCATCCTGAAGCGATGACTTCTCAATCGGTTCCAAGGTTTTTCCATTTGACTGAAAACGACATTTCGTGTTTAGTCTCGTCCGCCATGCAAGTAAGCTTGCAGTCAATTCTGTATGGTGTGCGTCACAGTGGCTACGATTGTCACCTCCTATAGTGGAGCAGCACGTGATACCGTACTTGGAGTTTTAGTGCATATCATCAAAACATGTCAACTTTACTAACACTATCGTTTTCGGTATACGGCTGCATGTTCACCGCGTTAACGACCCACTATCCCGTTAGGCCAGATCATCACCCTGTCCATCATCCAAAGGTGAATCAGTTAACCAGCAGACTTTTGAGTGTTTATCAGACTGAACGGTGATAACGGTGTGGACGAGTCTGTGAACCGTGGCCGCTAGAACTTTAGCGGCTTATTACATGCTGAACATTGCAGTGAATCAATTAAATGGGTGTTTGGAAAGTACGCTATTTGCTCAGTCCTATGATAGAGCCTGCACCGAAGAACATGTGTGACACACCAAGCGGTAATTTCTACCTGCTCTCGGAGTCTTATATCTGTATACCCCGATCAGCCGAAACACTGGAAATTAGTAAGCGCTGGGTCAGTGACAACTTCCGTAAATAACCATACCGTGTATATTGGGTCGGTAACTTCTGTACGGGTATGTCGTTTAACTCAAGATTCATCAACGTCTAATGGACGTCTACTAGCTGAAACTATTGGAAGACCCGGAAAAAACGTCATAAAAAACCGGTAATATTACGAAACCGAAGTTGAACAGAAGTGACGAATCCGTTTCCGGTTCTCAGATGCTAGCGGCCTCATTCAGATGACATTTTGGGTACTCGGAGTTCAAGGTGAAATGGACGTCCATGAGTTTTCATAAAACCATGGCTGGCATTCTAGCAGCCTGTCGAACCACATGGTGCAGCGTTATACCACCGAAAGCGCCAGTAAATAAGGCTTCAGATTTCTGCCACACGTTTTCTGACGTAATGATCGAAGTGGAAGACTTTAAAAGCTCACTTATCACTACTGGAACTTACAGTATGTGCACTAGTAAGATGTCCGTGTCCATACCCAACAAGGGCGATGGTTTCAGACACGCACATCCTATCAGTCAAAACAGTTAGACGTGCTTGTGTGTCGTCAGGGTCCTTGTTCTTTCACCTATTTATACTCCTTAACAATCAATATCTGGGTTGTCGTTCGTCGATGTTCATACGCAATTAGACTTCCATTTCGTTCGTATTACTATTTGCCATTAGGATGTCAACAGCCTGTTTGTGGACCGGAATTTTTCCTCAGCTCAAGATATAGCCGTGGTTGCATAATAGAAGTTAATATGCACAACTCTTCATGAACTGATTCATTTTCTAGTCCCGTTTGTGTCGCCACAGCGATACCACCACACGTCACCCACTGTTTCGCCACACATCCTCTAAGGTATCTCATTATCTCGCCCACAGATTGCTCTTCCAGCCGTACATTTTATTCCTGGGAACGATCTCAATGGATCCTACGAAAACGTACTGGATGCTCTTTACCAGATGGTCGATAGTCCATTGCTGCTGGTCAACTGCATTCTCTACATATTTTCTATCGCACTGTTTAACTACTTTGGACTTTCAATCACTCGATATTTAAGTGGTAAGTCCGCTTTCTAATATTTTGCTGTTTTATTACTATATGGGGTGTCAATGTGTTTCTGGCTGCTGTGCCATTTTTTGTGTTCCCAGACGCTTTGTGGCATCCTTTTTTGAACTTCTCTTTGTGTCGCTCCCCATCAGCAATCTTTGTTGGTGTTGGCTTCTGCCTTCGTGGATTACCTTGCTCGACTTTGGTTATCCACTGTGAACGCTTCAAATGCCCACACACGGCGGTCATTAGCAAGGCTTTCGTGTTTTCCAACCAAATTTCGGTTCAAATGGAGTGGGCCGCAAGCGTGACCATTCAATATCAGACTTGATTATGCCAACTAGGCTGTGATCATTGTTTCAAAAGATTGTCATGGTCATACAGTAGCGAGACCCTGGTGTTCAATACCGTCGGTGATTATACACTGTTAAGGTCTTTTCAATCAACAGATGCTCGTTTAAACTCTTTACACACTGCTGTTCCTACCGTACCGTCAACATGTGAGGGTGTTCGCAACATCGTATAGTTCTGTTACTTCGAGCTGTCTGTTTTCGGTCAAGGTAGATCTTTTATTGGAATGGGTCACTCGTGCTTTATATGGCACTGTCGGTCTAACTTTGGACGCGTAACTGTGTTTTGCTTATCGTGTGCCAAACGGAGTCTAGTGCCGATCTGTCGCTTGATGAAGGGCCATGTGTTACAACTACACACCAGTCTTGATATCATATGTTTACGAAACACTCGGTGCCTGTTGTTCAGCTCTTGTATGGATCATACATTCCAACCTCATCTAGTTCTTTTCAGCGTTTCATTTGATTTCCTACTTGGGCTGTTATGCGTCCGGCACGCAATTGGCCAAACTGCCTAATTGACTTGTCGGATAACGGTGTTCTGAACGAGGTGATGCTTTAGCTGAACAGTCAACCATGAGTAAGTGAATCAGAAGAGGTTCACCAGTCCAGTGTTTGTGAATCCTCGATTGGTTACCCATTGAGCGGCTCAATCTGAAATTATAGAAGGTTGGTCTCTTTATGAACTCTATTTTCTGATACACATTGTTGAGTTATGCACACATCTGGTGATTATCTTTAAGCTCGAGGTAAGTCAGTTTTTAAGACGCAGGATAGTCATCCATTCTTGGTTCAAACTTATCCCCAAATTTTCACTACTTGTGTAAAAGCTTGAGCGAACTAATGGCATCAGCCCCCATGCGTCCTTTCACAACAGTGCACTGCAGGGGTACGATAGTTTCATGATTTCACTTCATCGGATGTTCATGTTACTTTCCCTTCCGATCTCTCCCACCTTCCCTCGTTCAGCTGTCCATCGTACTCTTATTGATGCGCTACGCACCACGTTAGTGTGGTGCATCAGCCTAGTCCTCTACTACTCAACATCGGGGCGGTTCGGCGAATCTTTTGACGTGAGTTGGGGACTAATCCAAAGTGAGTCCAATGTTTGTTTACGTTGTGTCCTCAGGAGAGCATGTTTTCCCAATTTTTAAGCAGCATTTTTATATATATCGACCGGAAAGTTATCTACCGCGAGCTTCGTTTTCACGCGCTTTGGGGGCGAGATGGCTCAAGTGGTTAGAGCGCGAATTTACTGACCGGAAAGTCCGACCTCCGCCTCTCGACTTCCCCTGTCTAGGCTTGGGCAACCTGGCAATATCCCAGTCCTCATGCCTCCCTCGTGTGGCATGGCAGCTAAGCACCGGAAGGGTGCTACAGCTGAACGTCTTTACGCACTCTTCTCTGGTCAGATGGTATATTCAGCAGCACCTTTCCGTAAAGTAACATTCTTCGAAAATAGCTTAGCTGTGCAAAGCGAGTGAAGAACAGATTTTTAGACATTTTCTCCCTTTTGGGTTAATCGGTATAGAGCTCGCCCCAGATATGCAGCTCGTTAGCTTGTGGAAAGTGCGGCTATTTTGGCAGCAATGACGGACCATTTGATAACCACGTTCTGTTTTCATACTCTTTCAGTCGACGGTTTCGCATGCCTGATTATTGGCACCTTGATTTACAACAAAGTCATGGATGTATCATTTATTTCGTGTTGTGCTGAACCCGATTCGATCGGAGATCCCGAATTTAACAGTGAGATCACAGAGACCCCTCAGGAACAAGTCCATGAACAGAGGACGAGCCAAATATAATCAGAAATCCTTCATTTCCTGGAGTTCCTTCCCGGTCAGCCGTTCAGTCAGGAAGTTGTCGATTTTTTATTCTCGGCTCATTTGCTGCACCATTTGATTGGGACGATCTTACTGGTATTTTTAATCCGTCTTTGTTCTTGTATTTGCCCATGCATATCAGTATACACAATTTTTCACTGCCTTGTACTTGTACGTTCTCACTTCCATCTTTCTTGTCTTTTTACACTTGTCGGCCGCCTAGTCTTTTTGCACAACTGACCCTCGTACTATTGCGTAGCCCATGGCCTTTCCGCATATTTGCCAAAATGATTTATAGTTTGCCGTTGCCTTTTTGTATTTCCGACTGTGTTCCAAGGTAACCTCAAGCCAATGGATGCCGGTCCCATAGAAGAGACGTTACATCTTTTCTCCCGACATCAGTACTGTGTTTACGGTCACATGACACCATTTTCCCGAACGATTATTCATAATTTGTAGATAGTGCGGAGATTTTGAAGTTTTCATTGAAATTCCGCCTTGTCAGTCTTCGCCGAAGGTCAAGAATCGTCGTACGGCTTCTGAGAATGCTCACGAATCGCTAGTATAGTTAGAACCTGTGATCTTCCGGTTAACACTTGAACGCTATATCACTCGACAACGAATGGTCGAATAACATAAACAACTTGCTTTCGGACAGTCGCCTTTGCATCACTTGACCCTGTGTTGACCGACTTCTCGAGTGACCACTCTGACAGAAGATTCGTGCCGCATTCATGATCTTTCTACCCGAGAAAACTACTTACAACAAAACGAGAAATACACTCATTTGCAAATCAATTTGTTTTTCACGAGAGACTCAACTGAATCTCTCGTTTATGATATTCTGCAACTGAAAGTGCTGTACACAGGCCGCCTCATGATTCAGTTAGCACGATATTCGAGATATCGCAGTATATTTTCATAAAGGAAACTACTCACAAGGTTGCTGAAGAGTTGCTGTCGAAGGGTTTTCAGCAATCTTGTGAGTAGTTTCCTTTATGAAATTACTTAAATCCTGTTTGGATGTGATATTGCAGTTAAGGTCGTTCGATTATCGTACTTGCCCTTGTCCTAGTTCAGGTCTACATTTTTACTCAAGGAATTCTGGTCGTTCGAGGGGGTCGCCCTGAAGGCTTCCGTGCCACTAACCGTTCGGATGATATGAATTACATAGGAAGTCTTAATTGATTAGTACTGAAACCCAAGTGATGCCAACCAGTAATTGGATAGCATGTAGCTTGGTGTGAAGGCACAAAGACCGCTAAAAAGTGTCGTTACTTTGCGTGTAACCTATCACCTTGAATTGGATATGTGTGCTCTTCCTTGTGTTTAGCTGGCAAAGTTTCTAGATACACTGTCATGTCGTCCCTGTGTTGTCGATATCGAATCCATCTCTGAGTAGTCTAATACCATGCCCCTTCCGTTCCCCATTTCTTCATAACCGATCCTAAAGTAATTTCCATATTGCAATTACGTAAAACGTCAGCGCAGAAGAGGACTAATTAGTTGAACCGCGTTGTTCAGGCTCACGAGCTTCTTCATTTCCACACTGTACTTGGTCTTCCCAAAAGCAATCCAGGTAAAGTTGCCATTACGTTATGCAACATTACTTCAGTGTATGAGCATTAGCTTGGGCGTCCGACAATAGGCTGAGAGAATTGAACATGCTTTGGACCGAGGCCAACTTCCTTTGTTGTCCCGACATGGTTCTTCTTTGGATCACGACTTCTTGTGTGGTTTATTGCCGAACCTGGCCTAATGGCTACACTGAATTCTGAATGAAATCCGACTTATAGGTGCGACTATTTTGGATTCGCTCAGTTCAGGGTTATAGCTATTACTATTAATCCCAGATTGGAGAGTCAAAGTTTGACTAAACACGTCCACTCGGGCAGCAATAAGTCTCTATCCGTACTTTTTGTGTTTCGAGAAGCGATTTTTATAAAAACTTGTCTGGCGCACTACACTAAACCCAAACGTCCAAAGCGGGTTTCAGGTCTGATCGTGATGACCTGGCTTTGTTCTACAGGAATCGGTGTTAGCCATCTATTGCTGTTGTCGTCACTGGCCGAAACTTCACTTACACTTGATAAGCTCCTCTAAGCGTGAAAGGCTTGTGGCTGATTTTTCCAACCGAAACATCGTCACCAATGGGTTAGGGCATGTACTCCGCATGCCAGAGGAACGTCTGTCTCGCAGAATTCTGTTCACCTAGCCCTGTGCTAAGCGGAATTGGCCATGAGGTGGCCTAGCAACGGAGTATAAAAACACAGACCAGTAAACTAAGTCGGATCGCCAACTGTCACCTCTCTGGATAAGGAAACCGGGACTTAACTCACTCATGGCTAATGACACTGGCATAAATGGCCCAATCGCGCAGTCAGTTGCGCTCGTGCATCAAAGCCGTCACCTTCAGTGTGTAGCTGCCCCGTTCCTGAACTAGTTGAAAATGCCGTCGCCTCAACCGTTTGGCTACCTGTGGCACGCTCTCCCACCTTCCGATTATCCAACCTGAAGCAGATGGAACCAATGCACCCATGGTACATGATCTATAGCTGATAAATTGAAACAAACTGAATTTGAGGTCATCATGGATGTAAACCTTTTGAGTCCATCACGAGAGAAACTTGTCGCAGCAGTCAATATCCGAATCGAGCGACGAAATCAGATCTGTCCCAGCCTCTCCCCTCATTGGACTCAGTGGTTAAGGCGCAAAATTACTGACCAGAAGATCCGTGTTTTGAGCCTATCTCGGGTGTCTCGACTGCCAGTGTCTAGGCTATTGCAACCTGGCGCAAGCTCGACACTCATGTTTCCTTCGCTGGCACGGAGACTAGGCACCGAAAGGGTGTTACAGCTGGACGATTCCCCCATGCAAGAGAACTATCAGTTAACTACTTTTAAGTGAACTTGTCGAAATTATGGATTGCTTCTGCAATCCATTCCTCCATTTTGATTCTTCACCGTACGCATTCTCCAGTCTGAAAGTGAGCTGTGCCGTCGAATCAACCATACTAGCGTATGCTTGGTACATGGTTCTAAGCTGACTGACCGACTAGTCCGTATGTACTCATTTTTAATTGTGAATACAATCAATCAACGGTCTGAATCCCAACTGGCCTGATAATCAGATACGGTAGAATCATAACAGCCATTGACAAGTGTTTTCCTCGATTCACATTCGCCTGGACTCATAGAGTTTAGCTGCGTGCTATGCGCATGGTGCGATGAGCTAATAAACTAACGAAGTCAAGCAATGTTTTGGGTGGTTTGCCTAGGTGCCTGTCATTGAAAAAAATCATTCGATCGTAGCACCCTTTCGGTGCCTAACTACCATGCCACACGAAGGCATGAGGGCTGGGATACTGCCGGGTTGACTAAGTTTAGACAGGGAAAGTCGAGAGGCAGAGGTCAGGTTCGAACTACGGACCTTCTGGTCAATAAATTCGCACCCTAACCACAGCCATATCGCCTGTCACTGACGAACTGTGAGATTTTTTGTCTCAAAAGTTTTCCATCGAGGTCTGAGGAATAACGATGCAAATGGTTCTCAGTGTTCTCCAACCTAACTGCTAATAAGACCCTTGACTTGGCAGAGGAGTATGAAGGAGATCACGAAACGCTTGGGTGTTGTCGGTGCTACTCACCTTCCAGGATGGGGACCGCGTGATCCTCACTGTGCCTGGTTGGAGACACTACAAGATATGGCTGCCAACCGATGTCAGTGGCGTTCTTGTTGTCAGTTTCTATCCAGATTGCCTGAGTGAATGTGTGGAGGTGTAGGCACCTCGGGTGATTGTGTTAAGCTAGCACTAAATCCCTTCCCCGTCCACCTTTACTCTTTACAACAAGGCTTTCAAATAAATCATGGTTGTACAGCAGTGAAGCCGTGCTGTCGATGATGATGATGAATAAGGCCGTCTTCACAGTTGTCGAACACACTGTAAACTTACTCCTGAAGCTATTACTCTTTTGTACACTTTTCTCCTCGAACTATCCATTACGTTTGTTGTAACGGCTTTCACCAAAAAGATAGTCATCATCGGAAACTCTCCCCATTACACGTGGTGGATCACTTACAGATCTGTTAGAATACAATCAGATTACCAATAAAAAACTAGCATTCTCATGTTACTTAGCCAACAAACGGGGCTGTATTGTCTGTGCATTGCTTGAGTGGTTTGCGTTGTACACAATTTGATTACCCTGGGACTGTAATTCGCACTTGATGTATATTGGCTAAATCTATTGCGTGGCGCTCTATGGGTCCAAAACGGAATAAAACGTATGTCATCTTTTCAAACAATCTCCATGAATGTATCAGAAATCGTGTCGCGCGTGAGATTATACAAATGAAATGGGACGCACTGTAAAGTGCTCCTCCATTGGAGTGTGCGACGAATTCAAGGTTGAATTCCAGAGACATGGAGTTGTAACGTCCAAAACGGTTCATCAGGTAAGCTTACAACCTGCATGGTGTAGTTGGACAATCCAAGGCTTCTGGGTCACATTTCGGTGCTTTTATCCGCGGGTTCTTGACCCACATATACTCCTTTTGACGTCTGAATGTCGATTTTGGCTTTCCTACTCTTTTGACGCATGCGTTTCTCAATCGACGTTTGAGATTCCGTTAAGCCAATTGGCAGTAATATCGGATTTGTTGTCGGACCCGTTGTCTGTCGATTGATGTGTGCGTCTGATGGTAGGTGCGTTGGTAACCGGTTGGTATCTGTTTCCGGTAGATGAAAGAAGTGTGTTCCACTTGGTGGTGGTGACCACTTTTTGCATATTCTTGGGAACCTTAGCATATCCTGTATTTGATCTTTACCATCCTTCGCGTCTCCCCATGGACCATGAGATTTTGTGGCATTATTTCCTGCTCCATCCCGTTTGTTTCCAGCAGTTTCGATGGCTGGAAGTCGTGTTAATGTGGTCTGCCCTCGAGGACATGGGCGGTTGTCGGATGATGAATGGAAGGGGCATATAGAAAACCCTGCTCGAGTTGATTCACATATACAAATGTCACTTAGTACTGTTGACTTTTTCTGGTCATCTGCCCCGGACTCGAATGCACCGCCCATAGCTCGTAAGCCATTGACAGGATTGATCGATAAGCATTCAAACTCTTGTATTATCAGCTGTTCTTTCACGTGGGTATAAGTTAATGTTCAACGCCATGGGTTGTCCTGTTTAGTCCTAATGTTCACACCTTTAGGTTCCCATCTATCCAAAGTACTAGCATTAGCCACACAAGCCCGTGTGACTTTGGCTCGTCTAAGTACTGCAAGACGAAGCCCAAATGAGATCTTTCCGGTATCAGTCAGTCAATAATAGACAGCAAAACAGGCTGTTCATGAGGAACTAATATTCCGAAGTCTAGTGTGTGCCTTAGGTATGCTGTCTGACTAACCTTTCAATGAATTTCGCACATAAATTGCGTTTTTTCCATTCAGTCAGCCAGTCTGTATCGAAAACTAAATCCCGTAATGGTTACCCATTTTTTGGTCAACCGGAACACAGACTAATCTATCGGGCATACATTCTGGTAGAGCCTCATCATCTCAAGCCTGCGTCACCGACTCCCATTAGCAATTATGTGTCTAACTAACTCCTGAAATACGCCTCGTCAGTGACTGGATCGTTATTGGAAAACTTCAGTATATTTACAAACCATATTGAGAATTCACAGAGCATTGGGTTTGAACTTTTGAGAATTTGAGCACTATTTCATGAGAAAAGCAGGGCCGATAGGTCCGTGGAGGGGAATGGGTGGAAACTTGGCCATGTCGGTCGCATCCCTAATGGGCAACGCGAACTCGGTGGCACGAAGAGCTAAAAATAAAGACACCGAGAGAATCGAAGTGTAAACCCACTTCTCCAGTAACTGCGGCACAGATAAAACGATCCAAAAACAATTTCGGGAAGTGTCTGTCTGTTGATGGAGGGTACAGTCATCTTCAGTCGTGAGTGCGAGTTCGATTATCTCTTTAAATTCACATAATTAAAATCCCCTTATAATTCGGAGGGCTACTTCGTGGGTTTTAATTCTATATATGTCCACCACCGTTTTCGTGCTATTTCATGTACACCTTTTCAAAGAATATGTGTAATTATTCCCTGCCTTAGTTCCTTTTGTGTCTTGATATTCACGGGCCACACATAGGTCAACGCTGATCGATGTTCGAGATGTCTATATCTGGTATTTTTGAACTGAGCATTCGAGTCCTAGTCTTATGGGTCTTTTGGCTTGGAAGATTTTGCTGGGCCAGAAACTACTTAGGATAACCTGTACAACCGATGCAGTTAAACGAGTGACACATGTATGAGCGCTTTTTAACGTAAAATGTGTGCTACTAACACTGGGCATTGATGGTTATCTCCGTAACCAGTTTGAGGATGTTGGCCGCAATCTTAGGTGGGATTAGAAGGACGGTGACCGTTGGAATCCACGTGATTCAATACTACTTGATATTAACTACGAGTTTACAAGACTTCCGGATGTTCAGAGAGCATATGAATGAAGTAGAACGGTACCATGCATTCACTACGTCTCCCACGGCTCCGTGGGTCAGCAAATTTATTCTACTTGGAGTTCTTACTACTCATGAGTAGCTCAAGTTTTGCGCACAAACAAGCAGCCTTACAGATGCAAAAAATCCGGGGATAATCGGAGCAACTAAAGTCAGTATACTCTGTTGTCCGGTTGGCACCTCGTGGGAATCTCACCGCTTCCTAAACGCTGTCTCAAAGACAGTACTGACAGTCGCCCCTACCGATGAACAGCATAGTGACTGACACTGGGTAGCTGAATTTGGGAATCTCACCGCTTCCTAAACGCTGTCTCAAAGACAGTACTGACAGTCGCCCCTACCGATGAACAGCATAGTGACTGACACTGGGTTAGCTGAATTCCGCGAATTCTGATGCCATTCAACTGTCTGAAACCCTCCACAATCTTGCTCCGGTGGTAAAATTAAGAAAACCTCTGATAGATCCTAGCCAGACCACCAAGTGAGGACATGCTGTGCACTTGGTACAGGCGAAAGTTACTTTTGATCATTTGTTGCCAGTTATTTTCTAGCACAGTGAGGGTAGTATGCAGCTTCAGCAGAACAACTTGATGGATGGAGGACTAGCACGGACTCATATGCAAACAGACCAGTATAACACCCGCACTAGCTCCAGTCGCAACGAAATCAAGGAGCGATATGAAGTATTGTCCATGATTCATCATCTCAACAAGGGGACTTGCCAATTCAAGAATCAACTTCATGAGACTATTCACATTAAGTGGAATACCCCGAATGTGCTAGAACTTGAGGATGAGCTCATGGCTGTCCAGCACAAAATGAGTACCGTAAAAAATGGGCACACTTGTAACTAGGGCTAGATTGAAAAGCAATGCCAATTCTCATCCTCCCTGCTACATCCTTTGGAAATATTAGCGGCGTGGAACTGAATCGGCTGGCACTATGTAGCTTAGTTTTAATGGTGCGATGAAATTGACTTTCTTGTTGCTTTTGATGACTCACTTGATTCGACCTAAACGGGTTTCACCAATAAAAATTCAGTCAGCATCCATGAACACGGAAATCCGGTTATTTAGGTTTATTACTTTCAACCCAGCGGCACCATGGGCAATGTGCCGTTGCCCGTGAGAGGTTGCAGAACATGAACTGGAGACTTTCGAACTCATATGAGTGACTATGTTTACTCACATCATTTGGAAAACGGTACACTATATCCTATCCATGTAGCCAACGAGGAGAATTCGACCGATTCATTACGATTTGCTATCTTCTACTGGAAGTTCTGCGAAATAAGTGCCTGTCGCAACACGCTTGTGAGTACTTCTGTCCATTCCACATAGACTTTTTCATTTCATCCTTTACAATATCCTTCACTATGCTTGACAGCCGAAATCATGGCGTAATATAGTAGCGCTCTGGGTTGATACACCCACAGAAGTAAACCACTTATTTTGGCTGCTCTAAATAGGCCCACGAAGCAGTGATCACGCGTAATTTCATGCTACTGGTTTCCGTCAGTAGTTCGTAGAAATAACCAGGTAAATAGCGTTTCCGGTAGTCTGAGTATGCCTAACCTAACGGTGGTTATACAAACGGTCATGAAGACAACACTCGATGAACAATTCTGATGTTTCTGCGGAAGATCAATCGCGTACCTACTTGAGCACCCAAACCAACAGGTATTTATCCAGACCGGCGAATTTCATAACAGCAGTGATTTTGATATTCAGACTGGGATTAGATCTTCAGTTCTCCAGACGGCCTGTTATCTAGGGAGTTTTCTTTATGAAAATATACTACCATATCTCGAATATCGTGCCAACTGAATCATGAGGCGGCCTGTGTGCAGCACATTCAGTTGTGGAACATCATAAACGAGAGATTCAGTTGAGCTTCCCGTTAAAACCAAATTGATTTGCAAATGAGTGTATTTCTCGATAGGGAGTTTTCTGTTCTGTTGGTAGCGTCCGGATGACATTACGCATCGTACTCAGGATTAGGACAATAATTCAGCAAATTCCTCTGGTTTACCCTATTCGGCCACAAACTTATCTGACAACTTATGACAGTATCTGTTTTGCTGCACTATGTGGAACTTTTCACGGAAAGATATTGCCACCGGATTCAGATTTCCATCCAGTAACGGCTGTAGTGACTTTTCGCACGGCGATTCACCTCTCATTTTAATCATCGGTATATTGATAGTTGGAGTATATGTGAGTCGTTAGCTTGTTCACTGAGACTCAGTAGAAGTCAGTTTACCGAACTGTTCCAAAGTTGTCCGTTAACTAGTAGGCCGTCATTAGAAGTCGCAATTCGCCGACCAATTCGGGTTCAGATGGGTTCAAATGGGTCATGCTCTGTGTCTTGCTGTGCAAATTACCATCCCGCGCCACACAATGGATTCAGCTGGGTTCCGGGCGAGTCTCCTGTCGAAAACAATTTGGTATGCAGTTGAGCGCATTCCGCTAATTTCATGAGATTTGGGTTCAAGTAGTACATAAGCTTGACAGAAAGTCGGATACTGTGCCCACTGAGCTCCAAGAGGGGTGATACTAGTCATGCGTTTGTCTACTTTTTATGAAGGCTTCATTAAGTAGGTGATAAGTCAACGTTCTGTAAAACATTTGTGTTTGTGTTGCGGTACGAATTTCTCGTCCAGGGATCTTTTTTGTATGATGGAATCTTTCAGTAAGAAATCAGGACGAGTTCCGCAGTTTACATTCCCAGTCAGGTCCCCTCCTCAAGGATACATCTCAAGGAGGATTGATTTTCCAAGATACCATAAACTCCATATCTATATAATCGACTGAACTGTGTAATCTATGAGGACTTGTCGCATTCATTAGAATGTTCAGTTCTGTCATTTCAGCGCACCCTTTTAAAAGTGCTAGTTGCAATCAGCTTATGTGTGATGATTCCCAATTCAGTGCTCGTTGATCCCCTATTTCACCAACTTGTCATGCCATCTATAAACTGAGAACTGGCAACACTTGTTCCTTGGTGACCACACCCGTAACATGTGATTAACACGATAATCGACATGGGAACCATCTCCTGAGCCAAAGTGGCGACCACGCACGTCAAATTTCGATGGTGCCAACCTCCAGTTAGTTGATGTCAAAACCGCTTGAGCTGTGGGTACCCGTATAGTTGATATAGAACTCCGCCTCTGTTCAAACAATTCGACATGTAAGATGAGACAGGTGTGGAGTTTTTCCCCAATTCCGATGCACGGAACCCTCCACAGATTGTTCGTAATATTCTTCGATGTTTTGTTAACTTCATGGTGTAGGTGAAGTGAGAATTGATTCCATTCAACTAACAGTGTGTTTTGGTCGATTTCCAGAGAGGTGATGAACTGGTTGGTTCGTGTAAAAGAAACAGTTATGTGTGTACGGTACGGGTGGAAAATGACCCTATGCTAAGGTGCATGTTCTAAAACCAGTTGGACATGACTGTTTCTCCTGCTGTCCGTCAAAGCAACACCAAAATTTATACATATTGAAGAAGTTCTATAGGTATTAATCTCCAAATGGGGCCAAATTTTACAGGTCACTCGAAATGACGAAATTCGTGGCTGATATTCTGACGCAGAACTCGTGACACCTATGGAAGATCGGCAGCAAAATTAATATTATTGAGTTGTGTATTATACTCTTTCTGTTTCAATGATCTTTTGAGGGAATGAATCATCGGAACCAAAGCGAAGAGGCTTATCCGCTCCTCCAAGCTTACTTACTGTCGGGAAAAAATACTGTATTGCAAACGCTCAGTATCACTGATACCGATTTACTGTTCGATTTCTATTCTAAGCAGCTGATTTTATAAGCGCTTTTGACAAATCATTCTGTCAAATGGGTGATTCAATTTTCTCCTAACTTGATTTGGTTTTGTCAGTAGTTTAGTGACATTACGCGGAATCATTGGTTGGAAGAAGTCACAGCTTAGTGTGCGGACTAAACGTAACGAGCACAGGAAAGCCCGTTTTGTACAGGGAGTTGCTGATATTGGGTAGTTATCTTAAATAGCAGTATCTTCAAGATAAAGCGCTTAGTCGTTTGACTTTACCTAAATGGTTCAAACCTTGTCTTATTTGATAAGGTCTAGATGTCAGAAGACGAAGGCATTGATGTTGCTTTTCACGATGCACGAGTATGTCCTGGTTACGGGAATTCAAGAATGGTTTATTGATAGGTAGAATGCTTTAGTGGTTTGTAGGTCAGGTGGATGTCTGGTCTGGTGACTTGCTAGTGAACGTTTTGTCACGACATCACTAGTGCACTCTGGTGGGAGTTAAACTGGTTACAAATAAAGTTCACTTATCCCGTTAAAGAAGTCATTTCCCAGGAAGAAACTGCCCGTCAGTAAGAAGTTTAAGCATTTCCTGAAGGTTGAAACTTTCCGTATTGCCTCATCTTTTCAACGCAGCTACAAAGAGGAAAGAGAGGACACGAATGATTCGAGGGACAGTGCATCCACTTAGTTATGCAGGAGAGCGCGAGGATCCTTGTGTCGACACAAAAACAGAAATTGCATTCTTCAAGTTGGCTATCAGCTGAGAAGCTGAATGGATGATCAGGAAATGAAGCGTTCAAGCGACCAACAAGGACGATGTGCTTTCAAGACTCTCTTAAATTTCGTGAGATGCAGGCTGCTCATCATGCCAAACAAGGATGAGGTGGCCCTTCGGCATAGATTTGCTCCACTTGCAGATCGAATTCCCAACTAATATCCATTGAATCCTTTATTGAGTTCCTCCTCAACCCACCCCACTTAAGAACAACATAGTTTAGCTCCCTCACTGGATCCTGGTAGAAAGCTTTGTACCCCGGTACGGAGTGTTGTCACTGGTTCCACTTTTGTGGTATGGGGCATCCAATGCTCCAAAAGGACATAGTAATATTCAACTAGGTTGTTTCATTCCTGTGAGAATAACCGTAGCTGGTGGGCTTCAGAGTGAACTTTGACCTGTATACGGTTACTGGAGTTCCTAGCTCGATCCATGACGTTGTTTCATGGAGAAGTTCAACGGACAAGTGTACCTTAATATACTGGAAGCCTCTTTACACCGGTATATTGTCACTCAAAATCTTACAGCAGAAATAAACAGTTTACTTTAGTTCAACAGTTTTGATACTATGCATCTTATGTAAACACATATATACATGCGTATATATACGCATATATATATATATATATATATATATTCGTATATATATATATACGTATA